>NC_142774.1:42165000-42342500 GCF_988280905.1 Pimephales promelas | reverse complement strand
AAATCTACTCTGTTTTTCTGAATTAACGAGTTAATTTTTAATGGAATTTTTTTTTTTGCTCTGTTTTTCTGAATTAATGAGTTAATTTAGAAAAACAGCAAAAATAAATTTTCTCATGAAAAATTAACTCATTAATTCAGAAAAACAGAGTAAAAACTTTTTTCTCATGAAAAATTAACTCGTTAATTCAGAAAAACAGAGTACATTTTTTTTCTTCGTGTGAATGCAATACGCCTCCGTACATAAGAAACAAATGAAAAAAAAAGATATTTTATTCCTATGTTATGCTATGACCTCTGTAGTGGACACCAGGACTCGATTGTTTAAAAAAATGACATGAAAATATATATATAGGCAAAAATAATGGACATTTTTGAAATATAAACATCTTTTTTTTTTTTGCCTGGAAACGCTTCCAACACACATGCGTGTCGCGTGAAAAATAGCCATCTCTGGTTCTATTTGTAGCATGCATGCGTTTGCGCGCGTCACGCAGGCAGTGTGCAAGCTCTAATCTGTTAACATGGGAGCCGAAATAAAACTATATACGGTAAAATAAAAAAAATATTTAAATTTATAATCAACCAACAATTCTGGCCTTTACAAATTCCCTATCCATGTTCTCATGAGTGACCAGTGGAGGAGGAGACCGGTGTGTGTGTGTGTGTGTGTGTATTCGCTCTTAAAGTGGCGGCAGCCTAATATTCCTGCGGTGTCAACACCACAACACAGCTTTAACAGATCAAACTATATTTAATTTCCACAGTGAACAAGGTGTTATTTTACATTTAGGCCTCATTATTAATGTCTGTACCTGAATACTAATATTAGACTTTAGTGTTCATGTGTGTGTTTGTTCTTAATGTATGACTGAGGGTTAGCGGACTGTCTCCATCTGTGGTGTCTGTGATTGGCTGATGTCGTGTGATGTTGTTCTGCTGGTTTGACAGATCGGTTCGAGGCGAGTAACGCCTCTCTGGAGCTGCTGCAGTGCAGTGTGGGCCGCTCGTTCATGTGCAGCGCTGAGCAGACGCTCGCTGTGGCTCCCGACTTCTCCATCAACACCTTCAGTCTGCAGCTCCAGCCCTTCAACGTCACCGAGAGCCGCTTCTCTGCAGGTACTGACCGGGTCATGTGATCCGCTGCCTCCCTCGCACTGTGACCCGTGTCCCCGAGGGTCAGCATGACCCAAGCCCTGATGTACTACATATATCATACATATTTTGATAATATACAGTGTATTTTTTTTTTCGGAGGTTTTTCTTTTTTCATAATAAAATCTAGTAATTTAAGCAGATTCTTCACATTCTTTCGACTTTAATTCAAAATAACTCATAATTTCATGCGTAACTCTTTTAAATATCTTCCATCGGGAGTCTGTGAGCTCTTGTGGAAACACCACTGCCCAATCACAACCAAGTATTCCAGAGCAATGACTCCATTCGTTGTGTGTGTGTGTGCGCAGCGGAGGAGTGTCGTCTGGATCAGGAGAACATGCTGATCCCCATCATCGTTGGAGCGGCTCTGGCTGGGCTGGTGCTGATCGTCCTCATCGCGTATCTGATCGGGAGGAAGAGGACACACGCCGGGTACCAGACCATCTGATCATCATCATCATCATCATCATCCACCGTCTGGGCTGCGATTGGCTGCAGCTGGACTGAGAGAGGGAGTGTGTGTGTGAGCGAGAGCTGGTTCTTCCTTGCTGTGAGGTCAGAGGTCAGGGGACACTGGTGTGTGTGCGACTGTCGTTTTCTGTTGTTCAGTTTGTTCCTCTAAAGTGTGTAAAAATGATTGCTTTAGGTCAGAGGTCACGAGTGTGATCAGGTGAGCAACCTTCACTCGTCCTCTTAGAAAAATCATTCATTTTATTATTATGTTTTTAATGTAAAATGTTTCGGCAACACTCAAACGTCTCGTTTGTGAACATTAACAACGAGAGATGTATTTCACAGCAGTTATGAATCGTGTTTAATGTTTGGGTTATTGTATCTTTTCTTTTGTTTGTTTGTAGTTATTTTAATTGGCTTCATGTAAAAATAATTGCATTTATGTGTGTGTGTGTGTGTGTGTGTGTGTGCTCATCCAGCTGTCACTGTCTCATGGGTAAACATACTGAACCATTTTATTGCAAAAAAAGAGGATAGAAAGTGTGTGTGTGTGTGTGTGAGAGAGAGAGAGAGAGAGAAAATGAGTGTGTGTGTGTGTGTGTGTGAGAGAGAGAGAGAGAGAAAATGAGTGCGTGTGTGTGAGAGAGAGAGAGAGAGAGAGAAAATGAGTGTGTGTGTGTGAGAGAGAGAGAGAGAGAAAATGAGTGTGTGTGTGTGTGTGTGTGTGAGAGAGAGAGAGAGAGAAAATGAGTGTGTGTGTGTGTGAGAGAGAGAGAGAGAGAAAATGAGTGTGTGTGTGTGTGTGTGAGAGAGAGAGAAAGAGAGAAAATGAGTGTGTGTGTGTGAGAGAGAGAGAGAAAATGAGTGTGTGTGTGTGAGAGAGAGAGAGAGAGAAAATGAGTGTGTGTGTGTGTGTGAGTGAGATAGAAACATAAATTATTAATATCAGGTGGCATTAAATGCCTGTTTTAGTTCTATAGAAACATGAAACCTGTATCGAGCCGCTGGTGAATTACCCATGATCCCCCACACACACACACACGATCAGCAGCTGTCAGTGTCGCTGATGATGACGAGGGTCAGTTTGTTGCTGGAGTGAAAAGGGAAACTGAGTGTGTGTGAGTGTGTGTTGTGCTTTTCTGGGACGTTTATAAGAAACTCTTCGCTGTGTTTATAGTGCACGTCTTCTTCATCATCATCATCAGCATGACACAGAGATCCTGATGATGATGATGAAGCACACGATCATGTTTCACGGGTTTGATCTGCTCTGGAGTTCTTTATCATGGTGAGCATGATGGGTCACATGACGTGTCATTGAGTCATGTGACTCCAGTGCTGTGTTTGCTGGTTTCTTTTGTAGCGGATGTTTTATTATTTTTATGCTTCGGGGTTTGAAGTTAATAAATGAATAATGACTTGCACTCTGTGTCTGTGTTTAATAATAACAGTGATGACTCCCACAATGCAACAGTGTGTGTTAGAGTCCACATCAATATATCGTTCCGAGTTAATGTAAGACTAATGCTTCAGATGTTTTAAACTGAGAGGCTTCTTCTTCGTCTGCAGTGCGAGTCTGTGAGCCGGAAGTGGAAACTAGGATTAACTCTACAGCGCCACCACCAGTTCAAGAGTTCAAATGGTTTTACCCATGAGCCCCTTGAAATCACATCAAGACTCCACCCACTACAGTAGCGGCCATTTTGAGAAGTACAGTTAGTTCATAACTCCTGCTAAAGTTGCGAGATTGACAGATGATCTGTAGAGCGATTTGAACAGAAACGACTGAACAGGTTTCGTTTATTTTCAAGAGTCGTCTGTTCGTTCGCTGTAGTCGAGGCATTTTGCATTTCCGAGGCCATTTGATATTTGTCATAAAATGTTAAATCTTCTAAATGTCTGGACATATCGGCACAAAATTTGGTACGGCCCATCGACAGCGTGTCCTGAAGGCCCCTGAGGAGTTTGAGCGCAGCGCCCCCTAGTGTTCCAGAGATTTTAGAAAAAAAATAATTTTGTTTTTCCACCGTTTTGATTTGAATGAAAAACGTTTTTCTTTGCCTTGAGATTAATTTCTATTTAATCTGTTTCTTAGACCCGCTGTGTAAAGAACAGACACGTTCGACTCACACACCGATGGTTTCCAGTGTTTTATTTCACAGTATTATTGGTCTTAGACTAAGAAGAGATGATAGCGGTTCAGCATTAAAGACTCGAGTCCAGCATCTGCGATTATTCTACAGCGATACACACACACACTCTCAGAGTTCTACAAACGTAAGAAAATACACATCTTCACGGAGTCTGTTAGCGCACGCTACTGCTAACAGTGGGAATGTGTGAGTCAGGGTTCTCCGGCTACGATCCGCGCGCGGCAGCTCTCGCGCAGCTTCGACACGCTGGACTTGGAGAGGCTCCCGGGATCCAGGAAGATCGCCTGGAAAACAGAGAACTTGTTCAGTCACATGACCTTCATCAGTACGTAAACGGACTGTAAGCTGCTCTTGTGAAGAGCGCTAGAATAAGTGTTTCGGTGTCCCGGAGAGATGTGTGCGGCGCGGGAGCTTCACCTGCATGAAGGCGTGGCAGTCGTGGACGAAGGCGCCGCTGGTGATGCGCTTGAAGCGCTCGCAGACGTCGGGCAGGTTCTGGGCCTGCAGGATCAGGTCCTCGTGCCGGCGGATCAGAGTCAGAGCCACGCGGAACAGGATCTTCGAGCCCTCGTAGAACAGACAGTCCCAGATCCGGAGCACCGTCTGACGGGGCAGAAGCAGAGGGTCAGTGCGGAGCCACCGGGTCACATGATCGCCGGGTCACATGATCACGCTCCCGTACCTCCACGGGCAGGACGTCGATGAACAGGCAGATGAACCAGCGCGAGACCACCAGAGACCACATGACCCCGTGATCCTGCATGAGCCGCCAGACCGCCGGGACCTTGAGCCGCACCAGCTCTCCCAGAACCTCCTGATCCGCCTTCAGACCCAGCATAGCCGGACCGTAGTAATCTGAGGGTGAGGAACACCGTCAAACACACACACACTCAAACACACACACACTCACACACACACACACACACACCTCCTGATCCGCCTTCAGACCCAGCATAGCCGGACCGTAGTAATCTGAGGGTGAGGAACACTGTCACACACACACACACACACTCACACACACACACACACACACACACACACTCACACACACCTCCTGATCCGCCTTCAGACCCAGCATAGCCGGACCGTAGTAATCTGAGGGTGAGGAACACCGTCACACACACACACTCACACACACACACACACACTTTCACACTCACACACACACACACACACACACCTGGCAGGATTCTGCCCAGTAGCGCCTCCATCAGCCAGAAGGACGTCTCCTCGTCTTTACTGATGATGATCAGATATCCTGCGATGAAGTTCATTCCCTGCAGGAGGACGAGTGTGAGAAACACACACACACACACACACAACCAAATTTAATTATTTACTGAAGAGATTTTTTAAAACAAAACATTTAATTATATTACAAGTAACTAACTGAACAAAAACTAACATCACAAAGTTTTAATGATATCAGAAATAATTAAACTTAAAAACAAAAGTTGTAATATTAAAGATAATTAAAACTGGCTTAATTATTGAACTTAAACTTAATTAAAATGCCACAAAAAAAAATTTCACTGCATTAGAAGAAATAATTAAAGCTTGAAGCTAAAAACAAAACATTTAATGTTAAAATAATTAAAATGCTAAAAGCAAAATATGTTTAACTATATTAGAAATAAACTATTTTAAAATATATTAAAGATAATTAAAACTGAATTAAAGTGCACAATTATTTAATTATATTAGAAACAAGTCAAACTTAATGCTAAACAGACAAAAAAATTATTATATTAAAATCAATTTGTAAAATGAAAATGCTCAATGTAACGTCCAGAATCAGAGGAAGAGCTCGAACGCCCAGTGTGTGTCTGTCCTGCCTCTCCTCGGCACACACTCGTTTGCATTGGAAATATTTAGCAAACTTTGCATTGATTACACAAACTGAAGCGCCGAGACACGAGATCCACGTATCCCAGCATGCATCAGGAGAGCCGTTACAGGAGATTCTCCTGAACTCAGCTTGATCATGCTGTCCGTACGCCTGTGTGTGTGTGTGTGTGTGTGTGTGTGAGAGAGAGTACCTGACAGTATCCCACAGCTTTATTATGGTGTCCGTACGCCACCAGCACGTTATACAGCGCCGACTGCAGACACGGATCCGCCGACCGACGGAAGTACACGTTATCTGGGAAGGTTCTGTGCAGATCTACACACACACACACACACAGTCCATGCAGATGACGTTGCTGAACATGTAAAATTAGGACGGTGTCCACAACATTTCCTGTCATTAGAATGTGTGTGCGTGAGTGTGAGTGTGTGTGAGTGTGTATGTGTGTGTGTGTGTGTGTGTCTGACCGGTGCGGATGCTCTCCTGTAGTTTGGGGTCGTGTTGTTGGTCCAGTAGTGACTGATAATACCCAGGGTTCCTCTCCATCTTCTCCCGAGCTCCACTCGACTCCATCCACACCAGCGGCCGGTGCTCGTTGGGGACGCCTTTCCGTACGAACCGCTTCACTGCGTCACACACACACACACACACAGAACCACCGTCAGAACACACACACACAGTTTTAGAGAGCTCTAATGATGGTGATGATGTCACACACACCCTTCAGGTTGCGGTCCACGCGCCGCTTCCCCTGCAGGAGTTTGGACCACTTGATGGACCTTCGGGTGAGGACGGCCAGATACTCGGACATCAGCTCCTCGTACGACTCGTAGTCGAAGTCATCGGAGCGCTCGAAGCCGTACGGATCCACACTGCAACACAGGCCAACACGTGATCTCATGACTCAGGTGTGTGTGCAGGTGAGGAGATCATGTGACACGTGACGCACTACCGAGGGTTAACTGGGTAAACAGAGTCCAGGGCGGACACTGAAACACAAACGAGCTTCACAATCTCAGACACACAAAGACCTGCGTAACATAGGACACTCCTGGGAAAGCTGACACCTGTGTGTGTGTGTGTGTGTGTGTGTGTGTGTGTGTGTGTGTGTATGTGTATTTCACATTTAATTCTAAAATTTTAAACTGTTTATTGCTGTTTCTTTGTAATTGTTTGTGACATTTATTAGCAATGTGAAAATCATGGAAAGCCAAAATTCATGCTTTGGTAAATCTTAATAATGGCATATAAAGTCAAATTACCCAAAACATGAATTTTCTCCTATTGGGATGGAAATGGGCTTTCATAAAAAATAGTTTCCGGACCAAATTATTTTGAGTGTCTGATAATGTAGTGTGCAGTATAGTAAAGTATATAGTGTGCAGTGTAGTACATAGTGTGTAGTGTGCAGTGTAGTGTAGTATATAGTGTGTAGTGAGCAGTATAGTGTAGTATATAGTGTGTAGTGAGCAGTATAGTGTAGTATATAGTGTGTAGTGAGCAGTATAGTGTAGTATATAGTGTGTAGTGAGCAGTATAGTGTAGTATATAGTGTGTAGTGTGCAGTGTAGTGTAGTATATAGTGTGTAGTGAGCAGTATAGTGTAGTATATAGTGTGTAGTGAGCAGTATAGTGTAGTATATAGTGTGTAGTGAGCAGTATAGTGTAGTATATAGTGTGTAGTGAGCAGTATAGTGTAGTATATAGTGTGTAGTGAGCAGTATAGTGTAGTATATAGTGTGTAGTGAGCAGTATAGTGTGTAGTGAGCAGTATAGTGTAGTATATAGTGTGTAGTGAGCAGTATAGTGTAGTATATAGTGTGTAGTGAGCAGTATAGTGTAGTATATAGTGTGTAGTGAGCAGTATAGTGTGTAGTGAGCAGTATAGTGTAGTATATAGTGTGTAGTGAGCAGTATAGTGTAGTATATAGTGTGTAGTGAGCAGTATAGTGTGTAGTGAGCAGTACCTGGCCGCTCGCTCTCTGGCGCTGCTCGGCACGTTAATGCGCAGCTGCGGCTGATTGGAGCTCCGCGTCCCGTTGCGCGTCTCCATGATCAGTGATCGGTGATCCTCAGACTCAGAGCTCCGGGACACCGGGACTCCGGGACTCCATTTACAGCAGATCCGCGGCGCTCATGGACACGGCTGATTCCCTTCGCTCGAGACGCGGACGACTCTCTCCCGCTCGTCACGCAAGCCAAACTTTTCCCACGCCACAGTAATGGCTCCTTCTCTTCTCCCGCGGGATCGGATCAACCTGTCGCCGGCCGGCAATAACAGCCGCGCGGAGCAACAACACTCCAACTTTATCAGAGCACTCTTGTTGTAGTTGCTGTTTTAAATGCGCGTTTTTTCGCCGGGCGCGCGCATCATCCACGCCGAACACTTTGCCAAGCAACACGATTAATTTCTCCAGGGAGCTCAAGGGCGCACGTCAATCAGTCCTAGGGGCGGGACTATGCACTCAAACACCACGCCCCCGTCACGCAATCCTACTCACCCCCGTGCAGAGGGGGCGGGGCTATCTGCGCGACGGTCACGCCTCTTCGTCACGAAATGTTTTGAAGAAAATAATAGAGTGACTTAAACACTTGTGTGAGTTTATCTGTAACCAGCTAGAGGGAGAGAGCAGGTGACTGCCAGTTCACTGACAGAAAAGACCTCAGATGTATTACTGCAATCAGCTTTTATCTTTTAGACCCCAAAATATGATTATGATCACCAGATCCTTTATAAACACTGATAAATTAATAAAATAAATCTAAAATTGATTTATATTACGTTATGTCCAGTTAAATGTATTATTTATTTATAATATTCAAAATTATTAATATTTTTTTATTTAATTTAATCCAATTTATGAATGCATAACTAATCACTTTTATTAACTTTATTTATTTATTTATTTATTATATAATGTTATATAATTATTATATAATTTGTTATATAATGTAATTTATTAACCAACAAGTTTTACAGGTTTTGGACTCTTTAAGTCACACTTTAATCACACTGACATTGAAATAAACAAGCTTTTTGGAAAAATAACATGTATTAATAAGAAAAATCCTTATCCTACCCATCTCTGCCCCCTGATGCCTAACCCCACCCCTAATCTTACCTATCTCCGCCCCTGATCCCTAATCCAACCCATCTCCACCGCTGATCCCTAACCCCACCCCTAATCCTACCCAACTCCACCCCCTGATCCCTTATCCTACCCAACTCCGCCCCCTAATCCTACCCATCTCCACCCTTGATCCCTAACCTCACCCCTAATCGTACCCATCTCCGCCCCCTGATGCCTAATCCCACCCCTAATCCTACCCAACTCCAACCCCTAATCCTACCCAACCCCACCCGTAATCCTACCCAACCCCACCCCTAATCGTACCCATCTCCGCCCCCTGATCCCTAACCCTACCCCTCATCCTACCCAACTCCACCCCCTAATCCTACCCATCTCCGCCCCGTGATCCCTAACCCCACCCCTAATCCTACCCAACTCCAACCCCTAATCCTACCCAACCCCACCCGTAATCCTACCCAACCCCACCCCTAATCGTACCCATCTCCGCCCCCTGATCCCCAACCCCACCCGTAATCCTACCCAACCCCACCCCTAATACTACCCATCTCCGCCCCCTGATCCCTAACCCTACCCCTCATCCTACCCAACTCCACCCCCTAATCCTACCCATCTCCATCCCCTGATCCCTAACCCTACCCCTCATCCTACCCAACTCCACCCCCTAATCCTACCCATCTCCGCCCCGTGATCCCTAACTCCACCCCTAATCCTACCCATCTCCACCCCCCCGATCCCAAAACCCCACCACTTATCCTACCCAACTCCGCCCCCTGATCCCTAACCCCACCCCTTATCCTACCTTTCTCCACCCCTTAGACCTGGATCCGACTCCGCCCCCTGGATCTGGTGTGCTGCAGTGAGGTGCTACTGTGTGTTTCTGTGGTTTGATCAGGCTGATTGTGTCAGTGCTGTTTCTGTCCTGGTAAATCCTGCTGATCCGGGTCCAGTTGTGGCCGGTGAACTGAGTGGATTAACCACAGACATTTGATTATTCCTGGAACACAGACGCCCTGTTTCCGAAGGCTTGTTTGCTTTGAACTGACGGATGATTTACTGTGTTTTGAGATGTAAATCTGCTGTTATTGAAGTGCCAGTCTATTCTGGTGTGTATTAATGAGCACTTTCAGCATATGCAGCACCTTAACTAGTGGCCCAACTAATCCTGATCAGATTAACTGGAGCACATGCTGTGATCTGACGGAGGAGAGGAGCAGTGTTTGGTCACGTGACTCTCCTGTGGGCTGACGCATCTTTATTGTGGTTAGGGTGTGTCTGAGTTTATAGAGTTCACATGAAACACTGATATAAGAGACATAGAGAAGCTGATGTTGATCATGATTGAATATTTACTAAACTCCTTTTTAGCTCAACTCAGAAACCGCATCGGTGAATCTGAGGAACAATCTCACATGAACTGAAAAAACCCAGAACTTGCACAAACCAGAGTGTGTTTCTGTGTTTTGCATTGTTTAAAATAAACACAAGTGGATTTGCATGAGCTCACAGCCACTGTGTTTAGTGCATGAATTATATGGTTTGATGTGTGTACATGTAGACATAAACTAGAGCTGCGCGATTCTGGATAAATTCAGAAGCAAGATCTTTTAGTTTTAATACAAGATCATGATTCTCCCACTGAACAAACAAACAAACAAAATAATTAATGTTTTGCCGTAACTTACAGTAGCACCTCATTGCAGTACAAAATCCAGGGGGTGGAGTTGGATCCAGATCTAAGGGGTGGGGTTAGGGTTCAGGGGGCGGAGATATGTAAACACTCCCCTTGGAGTGAATGCTGTGTCGAAATTCAACGCTTGATCAACTAGGCAATCCGGATGGGAATTCACCCTCTGTTCAGACCACACCCCCTACAGTGGCTCCACCCCATGAAGGATGCTAACTCGCAGATCACCCGTTGGTATCTAGCCTTAAGTTTAAGGTGGTCCACAGACCGGGGGCGCAGATGGCTGCAGAAATGGGTGGCTCCCCGGCCTGAGTCAGGCGGTGGGGTCATGTGGCGAGGCGGGCCGGTTCAGCGAGGTCTGCAACGGGAGAGAGAGAGCCTGAGGACGAGCGATGTGTGTAAGTAGGTAAAGTGCATAATGACAAACCCCTGTGTGTCGTTGCAGTAACTGGCCTGGAGAGATCGGTGGCTGGGAGAGAGGATTCGTGGGTCCAGTCAAACAGTCCTCATGTTCGTCAAATATTATGGTAATGTTACTTTTGAAAGTTTTCTGAACGTAGTATTATCGTTTAAAAACATTAGATGAACATCCAAGTAAAATGTTTCAGAAAAAAACGTTTCTTGAACGATAAATAAATAATGCTTTGTATAAATAATGTGCTTTATTTGAGAACGTTCTATTAACGTTACTGGAAGAGCGTTTGTTCGTAGCTTAAAGAGAACCTTTCCAGAACATTATGACTATAAGCAACATGGAAAGTTTATTTTTTTTGGAATAATAAACACTCAAATGCATGTTGGAGTCTTCAGAAGTTGAAGGTGTCGGTGAAGCGGATGGTTTTCGGGATGTAGGAGCGTCTCACTGAAGGGTCGCAGTAGTTGACGCTCCTGTACTTTGCTGTTTCTCCTGTTGAAGGATGACATGCGTTCTCCTCATTTACTCCTGGGAGGGAAACCTGTCCGTCGGAAGCACCGACATCTGAGGAGAAACGAAGAACCTCGTCCTGTTCTCCATCAGGGCGTCGTGATGAGCTCAGGCTGACCGGGAGCGACTCGTCTTCCGGGAGAGTTTCAGTTGACAAACGTGTGTTTAAAGTGAGTCTTCGCTCTTCTGAACGCATTTCTGATCCAATTTCTGAACGCATTTCTGATCCAATTTCTGAACGCATTTCTGAAGGCTTTCCTGATCGCATTTCTGAACGCATTTCTGAAGACTCTCCTGATCGCATTTCTGAACGCATTTCTGAAGACTCTCCTGAACGCATTTCTGAACGCATTTCTGAACGCATTTCTGAACGCATTTCTGATCCAATTTCTGAACGCATTTCTGAAGGCTTTCCTGATCGCATTTCTGAACGCATTTCTGAAGACTCTCCTGAACGCATTTCTGAACGCATTTCTGAACGCATTTCTGAAGGCTCTCCTGAACGCATTTCTGAACGCATTTCTGAAGACTCTTCTAAACGCATTTCTAAAGGCTCTTCTGAACGCATTTCTGAACGCATTTCTGAAGACTCTTCTAAACGCATTTCTAAAGGCTCTTCTGAACACATTTCTGAACGCATTTCTGATCCAATTTCCGAACGCATTTCTGAAGGCTCTCCTGATCCAATTTCTGAACGCATTTCTGAAGACTCTTCTAAACGCTCTTCTGAACGCATTTCTGAACGCATTTCTGATCCAGTTTCTGAACGCATTTCTGAAGGCTCTCCTGATCCAATTTCTGAACGCATTTCTGAACGCATTTCTGAAGGCTCTCCTGATCCAATTTCTGAACGCATTTCTGAACGCATTTCTGAAGGCTCTCCTGATCCAATTTCTGAACGCATTTCTAAAGGCTCTTCTGAACGCATTTCTGAACGCATTACTGATCCAATTTCTGAACGCATTTCTGAACGCATTTCTGAAGACTCTTCTAAACGCTCTTCTGAACGCATTTCTGATACAATTTCTGAACGCATTTCTGAAGACTCTTCTAAACGCATTTCTAAACGCATTTCTGAAAGCCCTTCTGAACGTATTTCTGAACGCTGTCCTGAACGCATTTCTGATCCAATTTCTGAACGCTCTTCTTCTGAACGCTCTTCTTCTGAACGCTCTTCTTCTGAACGCTCTTCTTCTGAACGCTCTTCTTCTGAACGCTCTTCTTCTGAACGCTCTTCTTCTGATTGCTCTTCTTCTGAACGCTCCTGCTTGTCTTCTGAGGTTGAGACTTGCGGCAGATCTCCTCTCGGTTCCTGTAGGACCTGTGTGCTCGTTTCTAAAGTCTGTCCCAGAGGTTTCATCCAGCAAGACCAAACGTCAGTATTCAGGAGCCGTCTCTCACTCATCTCTGGGCTGAAGGCCTCACTCAGGTCCTGTGCTCCTGTTTGATGTCTGTGCTGCTTCAAGACATCGGGCGAATGATTTGATTTGCTGTTGCGTTTCTTAATCTTGTGTTTTGAATGGTTTAGCGTCTCGAATGCGCTGATGATGCTGCTTAACGTGTTTGTGTTTCGCGTGTGTGTTCGTTTCTTTATGTCCTTTTTCTCCACCGCTGCTGCAAATCTGTCCAGCACCTCCTGAACCCGGGACGCTTTCCTCTTCATCCCAGGTCTTAAACTGGCTTTCATCCCATTCACGTCGATAATCTGACGCTCTCTGATCTTCAGAGATCCCACTTCCCGTCTGCGGGAGACCAGCGGCTTCTGTTCGCTCTTCAGAAACCTGGAGCGCAGGAGCTGGAAGGAGGAGAGACGAGGACCGGCTCGCGCTGGAGGAGAAGCTGGAGGATCCCGGGTCTGGAAAAGCAGGAGATCCTCCAGGATCATCCTGACCTCCGGAAGCGTTGAGCGATCCAGAATCAGCCGCTTCACGGCTCGCCAGTCCAGCGCCGAGACGACGGAGGACGACCAGCCGTCTCTCTGAGATCTGTGGAGTAAAAGTGTGTTTCTGTGGAGCCACATATTTTAGTATCATCATCAGGTACCAGTTAAAAAGCTCACACACCTGTTCTGAACATTCACTACCATGAAAACGGTACTTTAAATCTGTGTTACAGCTCAACATTTCAGATTAACTTGGTTAGATGATGTACAGCTTTGATTTTCTAGCGGTTTTAATGGCCAAATTATTTTGTTGTTTAGTGTGTAAATGTTTACTTCAGTGCATTTGCTTTACATACAAAGTAAAAATTATAAGATACTAAGTCGTTATGAGATAAAAAGGCAAAATAATAAGATAACTTATAACAATGACAAAAAGTCGTACTCATGTAGTAAAAAAGTTACTGAATGCCAGTGTTAATGTCAAAAAAAGTCATAAATGTGTATAAAATATGAGTATAAAATATAATTATGACAAAAATATTTTTATGTCACAATAATTTTGACTTTTTTTATTGTGTCAATGTTAATGTCAGATAAAAAGACAAAATAAGTGAGACTTCGATAAATCATGATTGTGGCATTAAAAGTAGAAATCGTGAGATATTAAGTCATTGTGAGAAAATTATGCTGCAAAAAGTTGAAATTATGCCAAAAAATAATTATTATTAAAAAAAAAGTTTTTTCCATCATAATATGATTTTTTTTAATGTCGTGTGTTTTACATGAAACTACAAATATTTACACTTTTTTAAAAAAGAAATCCTTCATGAAGTACAGCACTTTAGGTTGTGAAAGTGAACCGGTGACATCATCAGCTAAAGGAAAGGGCTGTGCACATATCTAGAGTTGTTGACGAGGCCAATTAAAAGTCTTTCATTAAGATTGAGGGGAAAGTGTTTTATGTTAATGAGCTCATTAATCTCTGAATGAATGAACTGAGCAGTGTCAGTCACCGGACTAGCCCCGCCCACCAGCGCTCTGACCACACCCCTTCTCCCATAAACTCCTTTAACTGCTATAATGAGACATATTTGATATGCTAATAAGTAAGAGAAAACATTTTTATTCGATTTAATGATGTTTAAACAGCCAGCCGATCACAGTCAGAGAGTTTTTCCAGTGGGTTAGGTTTCATTTGTTCACATTGGTTAACTAATTCACTAACAATGGAAAATACTTCTAAAGCATTTATCTTTTTAACTGAAGCATTTACTAATACATTAATACAATCAAAATGTGAATCTGTAAATATTATTTTTGTGCAGACAGATCACTTGTATTACTTTAGTATATTTTCCAACACTACGGTTATTATACTCGTGTGTGTTTAGGACAGACTCGTCCAGCTTTACTTCTCTGCTGACGCCGCTCGGTACAGCCGTCCCCCCAGATCCTCCAGCTTCTCCCGCTTGTCCAGATCCTGATAGAGTCCGACCGGAACCGGACTGATCCCGTAGAGCAAACCGAACAGAGATCCGGCGATCAGACCCGTCGCACTGCCTTCGCCTGCAACACACAGGTCAGTGAACCTCTACACCTGCTGCCCTGAGGGATTCTGGGTAATAACGGGTGTACATTCTGGCTATTACATTCACGTAGGCCTCTGGTGCTCTTCGGTCATTTTTGACCAAAAATGTTTAATTGGAATACCATTTCAATTAAATGAAACGAAACGAAACAATTTACGAAACTTGGTAAAGGTTTGGCACTCGCGTAGACTGGAGCCGGTTTAATGGTCCTGAAAACAATATTCACTCCTGAGCTCGTCGCGGACACACACGAATGAGAGTTTCCTCTAGTGGAAGCGTCGGGAACTGCAGCCACACACACTCTCACTAAACGCTCTTTACTGGGATATCAGCTCACATGCGGAACACACACTTGGTTAGATTTATGGCTTTGATTTTATCACAGTTTTAGAGTAAAAATGCTTTTTAAAATGTACGTATATTTCATATAAAAATTGAAAATAGTGTTTTTGCACATTTTTCATAACAATATGTGAAAAGCGCTATATAAATGTGACGAATTAAATCATTATAATAAACGTAAAATACTGTAACTTTTTTTAAGTTCACTTTTTTTCCCTTCAGCAATAATCTGCCGAGTGTCGTCTCTGAGAACAGATCTAACGTCTGAAGCGTTCGGATTTACACAGTTTAAGCTGGACATTAGCTCAAAAAGTGAATAAATGGATTATAAATACAGTGTGAACACAAAAATCCCCTAAAAATACAAATATGAAGAAAAAAACATTATCGAAATACAATAGTAGATTAGTTTCATTAAAATAAAATCTAAAATCTCTGTGATTTGCGCGTGAAACCCTGAACCCTGACCCTGAGTCGAGGCGCGGCTGACCTGCGTGGAACACGGCCCGCTTACACAGCTCGTCCCAGCTGGAGCCGGCGCCGAGCAGAGCGTCGTACGCGATCATGGGGGCGTCGTGACCCCTGCGACCCGGGCAGCCTTCAGAACTCCAGCGCTTGTACATCTGCACACACACACACACACACACACACACACACACATCAGTACTAGAACATCTGAACACACACACACACACACAGCTATCATGATTATAACTTTTCTTATTGTGATTAATCCAGATGTGTGTGTGTGTGTGTGTGTGTGTGTGTGTGTGTGTGTGTGTGTGTGTGTGTGTGTGTGTGTGTGTGTGTGTGTGTGTGTGTGACCTTGTCTGTCTCTTGGGGGTCGTATCGCTCCGGAATCGTGGCTTTCCTCTCTCCGTCTTCGATCCCTCTCTCCTCCAGATAGAACTGCCACTTGGCCTCGAAGTAAAACCACTTCTCCTGGTATTCTGGAGCGCACACACACACACACACACACACTCATCAGAGCAGAGTTCTAGCCCTAACCCTAAGGTCAGAAAAGTTATGCAAACGTAATATAACGCATCACTCTTCATGAAAAGTAACTCAGTAACACAATTAGTTCATTTTTGGGAGTAATTCAATATTGTACTGCATTGCTTTTCAAAGTAACTTCCCCAGCCCTGATCACGACTCGTTCTCGCGTCTCACCTGCCATGTGTCGGATGGTCTTCCTGCAGTATTCCTCGGCTCTGGGAATCACGGTCAAGAGGTCGCGACCCCAGCTCTGTAGAGGTCTGCCCTGGATAGCGAATGAAGCGAAGAGAGCGGTGCAGAGAGAGCCCAGGAACCCTGCGCACACACACACACACACACACATTAGTGAGGGAGTGATGGACGCTGGTCCTCGTGACATCATGCTCACCTTTAGAGTCAGCAATCGGATACTTGTTATAAAATTAACATTTCGACTCCTTGATGAGCATTTGAACATGAGTTTACGCGTGAGACTCTGTTAGCGTGCGGCCGTGAGTAACTAAGAGCCGCTCTTAAAGGGACAGCGCTGATATTCTCTATAATAACACACAGGATGTGTGTTATTTTTTTGTGATAAGACTGTGGATGATCTATGTTTTTTTTCCTAATTGTAATGGAAGTGGTGAATGGATAAGCAGAGCGGTGATGTCTGAGCGAACGAACGCTCCCGGCGCCGCTCACCGATAGGGTGATTGTGGGTCATGCGGCCCGTCTCGACGCTGACCTCCACCAGCGTGTCCAGCCGCTCCGGCTGCCAGTAGCGCATCCCCACACACACGGCTTTAGTGGCCGCTCCGTGACCCGAGCCTGCAGAGCAACACACACACACACACACTCTTTCTTTAAACTCTTAGGTTTGAATAAATCTTTTTACGAGTCATTTGGTTGATTTAACGAACGAATTGACTCCGAAAAAGATTTGTTCTTTTTGATGAACAAGTTCGAACAGGAGAATCGTTTAAAGCCCTTTGAACAGTTTGCACTGAAACTGTCTTTTGGACCTTGAACCGTTTGGACCCCATTGAAGTCCATTATATGGAGAAAATCCTGGAATGTTTTCATCAAAAACCTTAATTTCTTTTCGACTGAAGAAAGAAAGACATGGACATCTTGGATGACACAGGGGCGAGTAAATTATCAGCAAAAGTTTTTTAAAAGTGAACTAATCCTTTAAGAATGTGAGGAATTTGTTTATTGATCAAATCTAGAGATTTAAAGGTAAATAATAAAAATGGCGAACCCTTCTCGTTGAACGGCGTGTGCCAGGCGAGCAGGAAGTTGTTGGGCTTGAGGTTTGAGCATCCCTGAACGGTGCTGGGCCCCGGGGCCCGACCCTGCAGACACACCATGGCCTCCACATAGAGCCGCACCAGCTCCCGGTACAGGTCCTCCAGACACCAGTAATCTGACCACACACACACACACACACACACACACACATGAGCAAATCCCACGGCTGCTGGAGCACGACTGGCATCCGCAGCGGTAGTCATGTGTCAGGACTAGTTTAGCCGTGATTAACCGCAGCTGATTACAGCGTGTGTGTGTGTGTGTGTGTGTGTGTGGATGGAAGGCATTCGAGCACATTAGGGCTCCTCAGGGACCACGACAGCAATCAGATGAAGGCCACACACACACACACTCACAGACAGACACACACACTCTCCTGTCTGCATGAACTGAAGCTCAATTAGCCGCTGATTAACTTCTGCAGACTCGGCATTATCGATGCATGACACTGACAGTGTTGTGTAACACATCTCTAGTAACTCGAGTAATGTAATCAGATTACTATTTCAAGTAACTAGTGGAGTAACGCATTACTTTTCAATTTACAACAAAATATCAGAGTTACTTTTTCTAAATAAGTTACTTTGCTTTCCCAGGACTGACCGCTGTCCTCGAGCTGAGAGAAACCGTGTGTGTGTGTGTGTGTGTGTGTGTGTGTGTGAACATGATGGTTAGTGTAGGCCTAGACTGAATGTGAGCACTGATTAATCTTATTTGCACAAAAAAGTTTCAGTATTCCTCAAAATGAATAAAGTCAGTGAAATGCAAAATCAGAAAACTAAGCAAACCTTCAATAATTAATGTTAAATAAAACAAATATTTTGCAATTATGCATTTTCTTCAGTTCTGCGCGTTACACTCCTACATTTCCTTCAACCTTTTTATTTCAATTTTGGTGTTTCAAAATTACTTTTTTGTTATATATTTAAAAAAACGCCCAGCCCAAATGAGTAACGCAAAAGTAACGTAACGCATTCGTTTTCTTAAAAAGTAACTAAGTAACGCAATTAGTAACTTTTACCCCTTTACCCGTCTCCCCTTATAGACGTGACAATCACAATCCACACTTAAATGGTTGTAGTTTAAGAATGTATGATGTAAAACTATAATTATATATATTGTTGTCAGTGTTGGGTGTAACTAATTACTAAGTAATTAGTTACTGTAATTTAATTACTTTTCCCTTGAAAATGTAAAGTAAGGGATTACTCTTCATTTATCTGTAATTTAATTACAGTTACTTCTGATGTAATTGAGGTAAATACTGTGTATAGATCAATCCGATCTCACAGCGATTCATATGCATTTTATGAGGTGTATAAATGGCACTCGTACAAATTCGTATGAATTATTGTAAAATATGTATGAAAAAAGTGTGAAATGTCATGAGATCAGACATAAAACAATAGTGGGTTTAACATCAAAATGTATTGTCTGATGCTAAAAAGTATGTTTTTATAATGTTACCTTCTCCACCTTGGTCAGTTTAAGGATAATAATTCATGCAATTTTATAGTGTTTATTTGAAAGAATTAAAACAGATGTATATCCTTGTATTATTCAGCTGGTTGAGATTGATATGGGATTTTGAAAGTAATTAGTAATTAAAAGTAATTAAATACTTTTTAGAGAGAGTAATTAGTACAGTAATCTAATTACATTGTTGAAGAGGTAATTAGTAACTAGTAATTAATTACTTTTTTAGAGTAACTTACCCAACACTGATTGTTGTTATCTTTTGAACTCATGAAAACAAACTGAGGTTTCTACCAATATCTTTCATAATTTTTCATGTGCTATTTCAAAATAAAGGCCTAACACGCATAATGAATATTACATCAATGACTGCTCCTCTGTAATCTATTTGAGAAACAGCCACCAATTATGAAGATTGTAAGCTTTCAAATGATACATAGTAAATCAATATTACTTTAGGTTTTTACTAAGATATTATTATTGTTTGATAATGGCCACCAGGATTGAACGCAGTATTCATTGTCACGCATTAGTTTTCAGAGCGACTGTGATGTGACGGGCTGTTCTCTGGGTTAATCAGAACTTCTCAGAACATTCTGGCAAAGTTATGAATAAACAAACGCTAATAGACTGTTTTTGTGAAAGGGTTATTTCGGACCTCAGCTCCCGGTGGATCTTCAGTCCTGTCCCGGGGATTAAAGCGAGTCACGGATGGCCAGCTCTATTCTGGGTCTGTTATCAGGTGAGTGTGTGTGTGTGTGTGTGTGTGTGTGTGTGTGTGTGTGTGTTTGTGTAAGTAAGTCATGCAGAGGAAAGATCGCTGTATTATAATCAATCCGCATTTCAGAGGGATTCCACATGCATTCATCCCTATTCCGAGAGAGAGAGAGAGAGAGAGAGAGAGAGAGAGAGAGAGAGAGAGAGAGAGAGAGAGAGAGAGAGAGAGAGAGAGAGAGAGAGAGAGAGAGAGAGAGAGAGAGAGACACGGCACATTTATAGACTTTTCTCACTGATGAGGAAAAAAACTTCAGGTCTCATTAGTTAATAATGCAATAACGAACAATCAACAATAATTTAAAGCATGTGTGTCAGAAACATAGTTATTGTTTGTTCATGGTAGTTCACGGTGCATTAAATAACTTTTCATATTAGTAGATGTGAAGATTAACTTTAGTTTTGTTCATTGTTAGTTCACGTTAACTTGATTTAACAAATGAAAGTTTGCCTAGAATTTATTCTCTTAGTAATTAGTGACACGGATCATAAGTTTGGGGATTTCATAAAAAGTGTCCTCTGCTCTCCAAGACTGCGTTTACATGATCAACAATACAGAAAGAACAGGAATATTGTGAAATATTGTTCTCTATGTCAATATACAGTAAAGTGTAATTTATTCCTGTGATTTATCATCATTACTCCAGTCTTTAGTGTCACATGATCCTCCAGAAATCACTCCAATATAAAGATCTGACACATTTATAATTATTATCAGATTATATTATTATTTTATCTCAGGATTGTTTGATGAATAGAAAGCTCAAAAGAACAGCATTTATGTGGAACAGAATCTCCCGTAACATTATAAATGTCACTTTTGATCAATGTAATGTATCTTCGCTGAATAGGATTGTTTCTGCATGTGTGTGTGTGTGTGTGTGTGTGTGTGTGTCCCACCGGTCACCAGGGCCTCGGCTGTGGTCATGTGCATCAGGAGCCCGTCGCTGAAGGGCCATGTGTCCGGCTCCAGACGCAGCGTCTCCAGACCCCCGAGGGCCGCCACCTCCTGCTGGATCCGCGACCCCGACCCACACGCCTCCCAGCGCCGGCCCAGCGCGTCCCCCACCGCCCCCAGAACCATGGCGGCCCGGAACCGGTCCATGAGCATCCAATCAAGCTGGAGAACTGGATAGGACCTTGCTCCCGCCGAGCTGACAGTGTGTGTGTGTGTGTGTGTGTGAGAGAGAGAGAGAGTGAGAGTGAGTGAGAGAGAGATGTGTGTGTGTGTGTGTGTGTGTGAGAGAGAGAGAGAGAGTGAGAGAGATGTGTGTGTGTGTGTGTGTGTGTGTGAGGTTCCTCATCTGAACTCGCTCCGGACTTTATCAGCGGCTCTGAGCTGAGATCAGGGTCTCCTAAAAAGGCAAGAGCTTCAGTCCCACACATACACACACACACACACACATGCCAGAGACTCTGATCTCACACACTTCACTCTGTCTGCTCCTGCTCTTATCATCACAGACGGTTATTCTCATCAGAATGAAATTAGTTGCTCCGCCTTCTCAGCTCGACTCCGGTTAGTAACACACACTTCTCTACTAACACACTCCGGTTAGTAACACACACTTCTGGCAGATCAGTCTTCGGTTTAGATGCTCAAGAGTTATTGTGTCTGAAAGTCTCTTCTGCTCAACATGCCTGCATTTATTTAATTAAAAACACAGTAAAAATAGTGAAATATTATTATAATGTAAATCATCTGTTTTTAATGTGAATATACAGTAAAGTGTAATTTATATCCTGTGATCAAAGCTGAATTTATCATCATTACTCCAGTCTTCAGTGTCACATGACCCTTCAGAAATCACTCTAATATGAGGATCTGATGATCAACACAGTTATGATTATTATCAGAGTTGAACAGTTTTGCTCCTTCTGATTTTTGGGGAATGTGTGATACACTGCCGTTCAAGTTTGAAAAAAAAAACGCATTAAATAGATAAAAAAAATTACATTTATGTTACAAAAGATTCTATTTCAAACTTCAAACCGTCTATTCATCAAATAATTCTAAAATTAAAAAATCTTCCCCTAAAAATATGAAGCAGCGAACGCACGGTTTTTGTTTTTTGAGCATCAGATCCTCATATTGAGTGATTTCTGAATGTATTTCTGTAATAATTCTTTCAGAAACGTTCAGCCTGAAGGTTATTGTGCGTTGATGATGATGATGAAGAGTAATTGGAGATTCACCAGATTTGAGCCAAAGCATGAATATAAAATTAAAGATAATGTGACGAGTTTTGTTAAATAATCTTTATTTACATGCAGAGAAACAGTGTGTGATGAGATGAACTGAATGACACACACACACACACACACACACACACACAGAGAGAACTGAGGGACTGGTCCAGACGAACACTGAGGTGTGTGTGTGTGTGTGTGTGTGTGCTGATTTAATATCACAGACGCTTGTAAACAGGAACAGGATCTCATCGGTGTTGGTCCGTGTGATTCCTCGGCGCCCGTCACGTCACTCTCTGAGACTCTGGGGTCAGAAGGTCACAGCGCTCCAATGATCTCCAAACACACACGTCACGTGACTAAACTCCAGGTATGGACGCTCACACTCCGCATAAAACAACATCATTAAACGTCTCACAATTCTGACCGCTTTTTACTTCGTTTTCGCAATTGTAAGAAAAAGTCTGAATTACAGCGAAAAACTTCGCGAACCCAGAGGAAGTCCCATCGGCAATAAACTCGCAATTGTGGAAAAAAACGTCCGATTTGCACAAAATAAACTCACAATAAAAAAAAGCCTGGATTGCACGACATGAATGTGATTGTGAGATAAAAAACTAACATATTCCACGGTGAGCTATTTTAGTATTCTGTGGTGTAGCCACGCCCCTATGTGTGGTGCATCATGGGATGTGCAGTTGCCACACTGGTGTCGGAGTGCGGACAGGGTCCAGGTGCAGTGTGACAGCTCTCTCTGCGTTAAAGATATATATATGTAAATCCGTTTGTGGTCAAAGAGTCCGTGTGAGAGGCTCCGCCCCCCTGAAGCGCTCATTATAGAGTCAGGTGACCCTGTGACGTCACGATCGGCCGCGCAAACTCCACGAAGTCATCGATGAGCACCGGCCACGCTCCTGAAACCAACACACTCCGCATTAGGTCAGCAGTCGCACACCGAACACACACACACACACATACGGCTCAATAACAGGGTACACACACACACTGTCAGTGTAATTCCAGGACTTTAAGATCTCACCTATCAAACAAGATCTTTATTATCTTCCAACTTCTGAAAAGGGTAAATATAAATAAACGTGATGTTCCTATAACTGTGAGCAGTTCATCAGTGCTTATTAATATAACAAGTATATAAAATATAGAGACATTTCATCATCCAATCGCTGCTTAAAAACTCAAGCATGAAAACGGCAGAAGCTGTGTGTGTGTGTGTGTGTTGGGTCTCGGCTCACCCTCCTCGTCGTAGTTGGACATGTCGTCGGCGATCACGTTCCCGAAGTCCAGCAGCAGATTCCACGTGTCTTTAGAGATCGGCTTCTTATGATGCTCCTGTACACACACACACACACACACACACACACACACACAACCTCATCAACACACACACACAGCACCACTGACACACACACCCTCCCCGCGATCATCACATCCAGAATACAAGTGTGTATTTACATAATAAATGTGTGTGTGCTGTGTGTAATTATTATATTATACATGCATTTTAGAAAAACATTATATATAAAAATATATACATGCAATATAAGTACACACACACACACACACAGATATATTATGTAACTGACGGTCGCCGCTCTGACTGACGGGGCTGGTGTGGTTCAGTCTGCAGTGGAGGTCCGTTATGTTTAATTACATAAGTTGATATCTGGATTATAGTCATGTGACGCACCAGGAGGAACGTGTTCCAGAGCTGGAGGAACTTGAAGCGTCCGGAGAGAACGAGGTTCCAGTAGGCCAGCGCCATCTCCAGATCTGAGACAGAGAGGATCATGGGTCACCGCACGGGTCATCACACACAGACGTTCACTAGGCCGGCCGCTCACCTAAAGCCTTCTGACCCGGGCTCTTGGCGAAGGTGAACGTGAACTGATAGAAGTCCCTGAACTTCCCAGAATCCTTCAGCTCCTGCTCTAGTCTGGGCAGAAGACTCCTCAGCTTCTCGGGACTGTCACATCTACACAAACGAGCACTTCAGAGTCAGCATCTGCACGCTCCCCTCGAAGGGTCAAACACACTCTCCAGGGCGGCCAGGCACGTTAAAGGGTTCGTTCACCAGTAATGTACACTCGCCCTCGTGCTGTTCGTTCATCTTCAGAACACTAATTAAGATGTTTCTGATTAAATCTGAGAGCTGGATCACTCCTCCATAGGCTTCTGTGGCCCAGAAAGTTATTAAAGACATCGTTAACATAGTCAGTGGCTCAACCTTAAGTTTATCAAGCGACGAGAATACTTTCTGTGCGTAAAAAAAAGATCGTAGACTCACTATTAGGGTTGGGTATCGAGAATCGAGTATCGATTGGAACCGAGACTAACTTTTCGTTTTTCCCGGAATCGTTCAAAAGTTAAAATTTCGATTCCTAGTTTCGATATTCACAGTCCGCCGAGCGGAAGAAGAAACCGCTGAACAACACCAACGAAGAAGCGTCTACCGGAAGTGTTGGCATAACCGCGCGAGTCGAACATGAGTAGCTTACGTCGGCGATCCAAAGTGTGGCTTCACTTTTCTAAAAATAACGAAATCTCGGCAAAATGCAAAATTTGTGACAAAAGGAGTATTTTTACAGAAGGAGTATTTCCTTCAGAAAGGCCGTTGGTTAGCAAGGTTAGCTAAACTTTTTTCTTAAAAGAATCGGAATCGAGAATCGTTAGGAACCGGAATCAAAAAAAGGAATCGCAATCGGAATCAGAATCGTTCAAATTCAAACGATACCCAACCCTACTCACTATTGGCCAGCATCACCACCAATAGTGAGCCTGCGTTCGTATAACACAGAAGCGCTGTTTCACTACGCGAACTCACTCAGGCCACACAGAAGAACATAAAGAGATGAATAAAGTCGTTATTTTTGTGTGTTTTTGCGCACAGAAAGTATTCTCGTCGCGGGATAAACATAAGGTTGAGTCACTCGGACTATTTTAACGATGTCTTTACTAACTTTCTGGGCCGGTTTGAACATAAAAGGCTAAAAGTTTTTGAAATTTTCAAGCTCTTTAAGCTCCGCCCCCTGTGCCAGGAGCAGCTCATTTGCATTTAAAGGGACACACAAAACGGTGTGTTTTTGCTCATCCTCAAAAAATGACAATTTTAACATGATATATAACAATATCTGTGGGGTATTTAACATCTTGTGAAAATGGGATTATACCACCCCTTTAATTTTGCGTGAAAAGATTATATTTGTGTTTTATTGGAAAAATTAAACGCTGATCTCATATTTTGTCTTGCAATAATTCACCTTTTAATAAATGTTTTTATTCTAGGATTTCAAAAAGCCAAACTCAAGCACCTTTGAAACGACATAAAGCCAGAATTGCGAGAGAAAGATGCAGTGCTTGTTTGTGTACGGATAAAGCTGAGCGTCTCACCCCAGATCCGACATGCCGTCCAGGAACTCTTCGCGACTGAACTCGCACTGCGTCGCCGCTCTGAACTTCCACGCTACGATTAGCACACCGACGCTAGCGGGATCCAGAACCAGGTCGTCGCAGAACTGCTGGATTCCCTCGAGTCCGATCTTGTTCTCGTCGTGAGGATCTGCACACAGAAGCAGACCAGCAGCACAAATGAAGAAACACACACACACACACACACACACGGCGGCTCACCTTTATAGCGGTTGTAAAGCTGGTCCAGCTTCTTGCGGTCCATGGGCTCCCGGTGGTTCTGGATGTGGTTGCTCGCGGTCGTGTCCCGTCTCCAGTCATTGTGGGTCAGGCAGAACAGAGCGGTTCTCTCCGCGGCCCGGGTGAAGGACATGACCTGGCGGATCTTCTCCTTCTGGGTCGACTTCAGCTTATGCTGGAAGAGCAACAACACCGTTAGCCTTGAAAACTCATAATACAGAATTATTCATCGCTTCTGCGTATCCATGCGAACTGGAGTCATTTCGACAACGTTTATCAGTACAGAGCTGAAGAGGAGGAGGCCTGCAGCAGCATTAGTTACAGTAAACAGGGCTAGACCAACAAGTCCATCACCAGTATGTGGAATTTCAGTACGACTCGACAACTTCACAAGCCATACAAAATACATTTATGCCAGAATACCAATTACTAGGATAAAATAATTCATATCCCATGACGCCACGCGAGAGGATATTTTTTTTAAATTTATTTTTATTATTATTATTATTTTATTTATTTTTTACGGGAGAGGATTTGAATGACACTGTAGCGAAGCAACTGACGCTGGTAGGTCACGTGACAGTAAATTAATTAGCATTACCCATATTCATCTTTGAAAACATCCCTAACAATTATGTAAATTGGGATTTTCCCTTCTTCTGTCAATGCATTCCCACATGTTCCTTATTCGGTATTATATATTTTAATACTGAATTTAAAGAAACATGCTTTTTAACGGTCGTGAAGTTCAAAAACGTATTAACGTTAAGTACACGATTTCGCCCACAGAGATAAGTTAGACTTTTTCTTATAATTGCTTGAAATAAGTAGGAATAGTGAGATAAAAAGTCGGAATTACCGTCTTTTTAATTTTATCTATTATTTAACTTATTTTGTGGCTGAGTATAAAGGGTAACTGACATCACTTGGAATTATGATCGTTTAAACTCATTTTAGCAGACGCTTTTATCCAAAGCGACTTACAATTGCTAATTAAACATAAGTAACATTACTAAGTAATAATTAAACATAAGTATGTACGAATCTCCTGAACTAAACGTTAATCTTGGCTTTATCATAAATCAGTGGTGTTACCATGGTACAGTGCTACTATAATATTTTTTACCACATTAATAATCGTGATATTAACAGTGCATTACCATGATATGTGTAGGATTGAGTTTATGAAGAGATCTACGAATGTCGGAACCGCGAGCAGAAGGGCGATCAGTTCCGGTGACCCGCTTTGATTCGGATCTCGCAAAACACCCTCCGTCCGTTTCCCTCATAAACTGACGCGCGGGAACAGCGTGAGAATAAGCGCAGAACGGGCGTCAAACATTACAGATAAACACAAACACTGCCCCCTGCGCGCTCACCTACCATCCTCATCTCCAGCCGAGCTGCCTGTGCGCATGCGCGGAAACCAGCTGGCGCTCGGGGAACTCTGGGAAATGTAGTTTTTACACCTGTGCTGCTCTTGAAAACACAAGCTATCTGAACTACTTTGCAGAATGTCTACCCTTGCAAAAACAAAGCATTGATGTTAGCAAGCATTTAGAAGTTATTAATTATGGGTTATTTGTACAAGAGTTTGAAAATAGTATGTGGCAAAAGCAGCTAAACCTGTAAGTTTTCTAGTTTTTTGTGTGTCATATACAGTGGCTGACTCAGATAATTCTACTCATTAGTCATTAGCTGGATTTCTATGGAAAGAAATTTCTGCCATATAGCTAGGGGAAAATCGTGCTTTTGTAAATCATTTATAACTTACCAGGTAACAATTATGATATAAAAAGTCGAAATGATGACATACAAAAGACAAAATGATGACATGTCACTAAAAGTCGAAATGACAATAAAATTATTTTTGACTTCATAGTTCCAATTTGTATCTTAATTATGGCATAGCATGTCATAATGTAGAATGTAATAGTTTTAACTTTATCTCTTATTTATGTCTTATTTTTGTTATGCGCGGTGCGGAAGGAAAACTACATCCCCCAGAATTCCACGCGCTGTTGTGATTCAGTTCTGTTTTCAGCGC
Organism: Pimephales promelas; assembly: GCF_988280905.1. Classification (NCBI taxonomy): domain Eukaryota; kingdom Metazoa; phylum Chordata; class Actinopteri; order Cypriniformes; family Leuciscidae; genus Pimephales; species Pimephales promelas. Next base: position 42,314,932 of record NC_142774.1, on the reverse strand, counting down.
TACTATCATGAAACACCGCTGAAAAACAAATCTCGACGGAACTGACAGCACACAAAAGCGCTTAATGTCCGTCAATCTTCAGCGAACTCTCAGTGAGGTGTAGTCTGGTGTGAGCTGCTCTACTCTCTCTCTCTTCGGTAAGTCGTTTACCTGCTCCGGGAACCGAGCGAGCGCGGATTTCACCGTTCCGTCACCGGGTGTCCGTGCGCGAGCTGCGCGCCGCTGCTGTCCGGTGAGGTGCGCGCGCAGCATGTGGCGTCACAAGAGCGCGATTGTTTCCTCCGTTTACTGCCGAGTTCTTGCCGTTCTTGAACTAAACTGCATCACAGACACCAGGTATGAGTTACTTCTCTCTTTCTGTTTATTAGCGCTGCTATGTTATCTTGCAGAATGGCATGCAGAAAATATTGACGCGGATGACTGACAACCTTCAAGGTTACCTGAGGCTGAATAAATAATAATTTTAACATTATCGCGTTTGATGGACAGATCAAATCACCCGCATAATGCTGAATATTATACAGTGATTTATAGCCACGCTCAGTCAGTTGACATTGATCAGTTATTTAGTTAATTGATTTTTAAACATCAGCAACGTCATTATCGCGGTGTGTCTGGAATTACCCGTGTTATTATTATTATTATTATTATTATCATAGTTTGCTAAACTAAAACCATAATAAAAAACGTCAGTGACCTGAAAAAAACAAAACAAAACCTGGTGCTAAAATAAAATAAAACTTAAACGTATTTTATTTCAGTTAGTTGCCAAGGCAATTATTCCCCGCTTTGATGTACTAAAATAACTGAAATTTAAAAATCCAAACAATTTATTGATTAAATGAATTAAAAAAAAATATATTTTTTTAACTAAAACAAATTACTAAAGTTAAAATGGAAAATCTAAAAATAAAAACTAATTAAATATTTTAAGAAAGACTATAAAAGTATCTGAACGATACGATACGTTTTAGGAAACAAACCCAACCATTACATCATACTCTTTTTGATTTATTTATTATTTTTGGCGGAAGCTCCTCCCACTCCTGCATATTCCACTGTTAACAGCCTAAAGAGCTCGACCATTTAAAGCGACAGGCGACAAAGTGTGGACCATACACAGTAACTAATGTGGACGCTGATACATTAATCGCACGGTCTTTAAATTATGTGCTTCTGTTTCTATAGACTTGAAAGATTATAATAAAGTTCATATTTTAAGTAAGCCTCTCATTCATTTCCCAACAGAAAACTTGTACATCAAAATAGGTGCGTGTCATTGTGTGAGTGTCATTGTGAAATCCACCCTGTTGTGCGACATTCCTTTATTGACATGTCAATAATATTCTCTGCTGATGTGAACTTTGTGTTTGTCTGATTCCACACTGATTCAGGGATGAAACGCTGAGGAAAATGAGCCGTAACTCTGCAGGATGTAGGTGTGCTGGGCCGGTAAACACACTTCAGGGTTGTTTGTCTAGTTAGTGACACACCTTCACAACTCTTTAGTGTTCATGTCAGGTGAGTACTTGAGTTTTATTTCTAAAGAATCTTCAGTCATGTTTAACACATTTACTCTTTATTTACTGTCTTACTGTGAGTTTATTGAGGGATTTACAGTAAATGTGTTTCTATTGTAGTTTATGTGCAGGACTTCTGATCGGATAAAACAGTTATAGTTCCACCTCAGTTGAACCAGACGTTGTTTGTCCAACTTTATTTCCTCACAAGTTTACTTGAGTTTATAAAGGGATTTTATTCAGTAAGGGATAATTATCGTCAATTAACACAATGATGTGCACCGATAAATCGTTTAGAATAAACACTGCAATATTCATATAAAACAAATAAGAACACTTAATTACTTTGAACAATGATTGAATTTCTACATTTTTTTTCCTTTTTCTTTTTTTATGGTTATTATTTCTTACATTTGTGTGTATGTGTTATTGGTGGATGTTGTGGAAATTATCCAGTGGGTTGGTATGTGTGAGTGAATAGATGCTGGTTTATATGTGTTGTATGGTTTAGATATTACTTAAAGGGATAGTTCACCCAAAGACGGAAATTAGCCCATGATTTACTCACCCTAAAGTCATCCTAGGTGTGTATGACATTCTTCTTTAAGACGAACACAATCAGAGTTATATAAAAAGTCTCCTGGCTCTTCCAAGCTCTATAATGGCAGTGAATGGATGTATATTTTTTGAAGTCCATAAAAGTGCATCTGTCCATCATAAAAGTGCATCTGTCCATCATAAAAGTGATTCTATCCATCATAAAAGTGCATTTATCCATCATAAAAGTGCATCTGTCCATCATAAAAGTGCGTCTGTCCATCATAAAAGTGCATCTATCCATCATAAAAGTGCATCTGTCCATCATAAAAGTGCATCTGTCCATCATAAAAGTGCGTCTGTCCATCATAAAAGTGCATCTATCCATCATAAAAGTGCATCTGTCCATCATAAAAGTGCGTCTGTCCATCATAAAAGTGCATCTGTCCATCATAAAAGTGATTCTATCCATCATAAAAGTGCATCTGTCCATCATAAAAGTGCATTTATCCATCATAAAAGTACATCTATCATCATAAAAGTGCATCTATCCATCATAAAAGTGCATCTATCCATCATAAAAGTGCATCTATCATCATAAAAGTGCATCTATCCATCATAAAAATGCATCTGTCCATCATAAAAGTGATTCTATCCATCATAAAAGTGCATCTGTCCATCATAAAAGTGCGTCTGTCCATCATAAAAGTGCATCTGTCCATCATAAAAGTGCGTCTGTCCATCATAAAAGTGCGTCTGTCCATCATAAAAGTGCATCTGTCCATCATAAAAGTGCGTCTGTCCATCATAAAAGTGCATCTGTCCATCATAAAAGTGATTCTATCCATCATAAAAGTGCGTCTGTCCATCATAAAAGTGCGTCTGTCCATCATAAAAGTGATTCTATCCATCATAAAAGTGCGTCTGTCCATCATAAAAGTGCATCTGTCCATCATAAAAGTGCGTCTGTCCATCATAAAAGTGCATCTATCCATCATAAAAGTGCATCTGTCCATCATAAAAGTGCGTCTGTCCATCATAAAAGTGCATCTGTCCATCATAAAAGTGCATCTGTCCATCATAAAAGTGATTCTATCCATCATAAAAGTGCATCTGTCCATCATAAAAGTGCATCTATCCATCATAAAAGTACATCTATCATCATAAAAGTGCATCTATCCATCATAAAAGTGCATCTATCCATCATAAAAGTGCATCTATCATCATAAAAGTGCGTCTGTCCATCATAAAAGTGCGTCTGTCCATCATAAAAGTGCATCTGTCCATCATAAAAGTGCGTCTGTCCATCATAAAAGTGCATCTATCCATCATAAAAGTGCATCTGTCCATCATAAAAGTGCGTCTGTCCATCATAAAAGTGCATCTGTCCATCATAAAAGTGCGTCTGTCCATCATAAAAGTGCGTCTGTCCATCATAAAAGTGATTCTATCCATCATAAAAGTGCATCTGTCCATCATAAAAGTGCATTTATCCATCATAAAAGTACATCTATCATCATAAAAGTGCATCTGTCCATCATAAAAGTGATTCTATCCATCATAAAAGTGCATCTGTCCATCATAAAAGTGCATCTATCCATCATAAAAGTACATCTATCATCATAAAAGTGCATCTATCCATCATTAAAGTGCATCTATCCATCATAAAAGTGCATCTATCATCATAAAAGTGCGTCTGTCCATCATAAAAGTGCGTCTGTCCATCATAAAAGTGCGTCTGTCCATCATAAAAGTGATTCTATCCATCATAAAAGTGCGTCTGTCCATCATAAAAGTGCATCTATCCATCATAAAAGTGCGTCTGTCCATCATAAAAGTGCATCTATCCATCATAAAAGTGGTTCTATAGATGCATTTTTTTTTTCAGTTTTGATTTCACGGTGACTGTAATAACCCTGCGATGATGTGATTCCAGCGTGCCGGATGCGAGGCGTGTGTGCAATGCTGTGCTTCGGCCTGGTGGTGGCGCTGCAGGCTCAGCATGGCCACCGAGCGCAGGTGTACGGACACCCGTGGGTGACGGAGAACTGCCGGCGGCTCTCCACGCTCCTCAGACACAAGCACGCGGCCGTGCGTAAACTGGGCTCTGCGGCGCTGGTTCTGGAGCGGGACGGGTCGCTGGCGCCGAACGAGAAGCTGTTCCGCATCCACACGCTCGAGGTGTTCCAGCGCGAGCTCAACGAGAGCGAACGCTCCCTCTTCCAGGCCGTGGAGGGCCTCCAGCGGGTGCTCACGGGGAACCTCCGAGACATCGTCAACATGAGGGACAGCAGCCGGCAGCGGCTCCAGGCGCTCAGAGAAGCCGCCATCAAGGTCAGACACACTTGAGTTTCTTCCACGTCACAATATTCCTCATTTAAAGGAGTAGTTCACTTAAAAAAGAAAATTAGCCCATGATTTACTCTCCCTCAAGTCATCCTAGGTGTTTAATACTTTCTTCTTTCAGACGAATACAATCGTACAATCGAGTTATATTAATAAACAGCCTGAAGTCGTATTGAAATTGGTGATTTTTAACTTGTAATGGAGTCATTTTCGCTGTAAGGTATCTGCACTTTTACTCAAGCGTGGGTCTCAGGTACTCTTTGCCTGTGTGTGTTTGCAGGAGGAGCAGGAGTACATGGAGCTGGTGGCAGCGGAGAAACACCAGCAGGAGGCGCTGAAAATGGCACAAGACCGAAACAAAACCCTGTCCATGCTGGAGGAGATCCTGGAGGACGTGAGGAAAGCTGCGGACCGGCTGGAGGAGGACATCGAGGAGCACGCCTTCGACAACAACAAACAGGTGTGCAGAGTGCAAACACAGACGCGGAAAGAGAGTCACATGATGCAGCAGAACACAGGCTCACACACACATGTATGGGGATGAGTATTAAAGGTGACATAATACCCCCCTTTTCACCAGATGTAATATAAATCTATGGTGTCCCCAGAATGTGTGTGTGAAATATCAGCTCAAAATACCAGATCATTTATTACAGCTCTTCAAATTTTCCCCTTTTTTGGATGTGTGCAAAAACACACCATTTTTGTGTGTCCCTTTAAATGCAAATGAGTTTTAGCCCCGCCTCCATTTAGAAGAGGGTGGGGCCTTCACTTGAGCTTCCGGCAATAACAACACAGTCCGATCTCACTGATCCAGAATCAGGAGTAACCAGCAGCGAGTGCAGAGCGAAATCTGATCGGCTTATTTTTTGACAAGCTCTCAGAGAAAGGCTCTCCAGAACAAAGTTACTGGGTTTCACTTTTCACGTTTTCTGTGTCGGTAGAAGTGTCCGATTACAGCACTTGCACACGGAGTACCTCAGATTTTCAAATGTCTGTCCAGATGAAGGGGGTGAACGTGGAGGCCGTCCTGAGGGTGGAGGAGGACGAGGAGGACGGGAAGAGGAAGAACGCGTCCATGCGTGTGGAGGAAGGCAATCTGGGGCTCGGCATGCTGATCGACTCCCAGAATAACCAGTATGTGCTGACCAAACCACGGGACTCCACCATGTCCCGCGCAGACCACCACTTCATCAAGGTGACCTCGGATTGTTGTGTTATTCCACACAGATGGGAAATGATCAACAAAACCTTCAGTTATGCAGTTAAAGTCTCCCTGTAGTCAATCTTTTATCCCTTAAAGTGTGTGTGTGTGTGTGTTCTGCAGGATCTGGTGTTGGTGGTGATGTTGTCTCTGCCGTGTGGATGGTTGTGTGCGCTGATGGGTCTGCCGCCCATGTTCGGTTACATCATCTGTGGGGTTCTGCTCGGCCCATCGGGACTCAACAGCATTAAAGTGAGCGCTGAGCGTCTTCACACACATGTGTGCACATCTAGACGTGTGTGTAATGCTGTGTCTCCTGCAGTCTATAGTTCAGGTGGAGACGTTGGGAGAGCTCGGCGTGTTCTTCACTCTCTTCGTGGTCGGGCTGGAGTTTTCACCCGAACGCCTCCACAAGGTAAAAGCAGGTGTTTACCCTCGTGTGTTTGAGGGAAGAATGTGTTGAAGCTGAAGGGTGGAGGAGTGTAAAGAGTCTCAGGGTAATGAAGTCCTGAAATGAGATCTCCAGTCAGTCACTAGAGTCTGTTCCCCACTTTAATAGGGACCCTCCTTATGTACAAACAGATAGATAGATAGATGGATGGATGGATGGATGGATAGACAGCTCATGTGTTTTTATTGGTTAATGTCCGTTTGCTCTGATCTCCTGTGAAATATGGTCTAATTGCAGATACAGTGTGTGTTTGTTCATTGAGTCTTTAATGGGCTGATGGTTAGATACACTCCCTGAGCGTCAGGTATCCTGAGCTCCTCCTCATGGTGAAGCACACAGATGATGTTGTTGATGTGTTTAGGTGTGGAGGATCTCTCTGATGTTGATGTTGTTGATGTGTTCAGGTGTGGAGGATCTCGCTGCAGGGCTCTGGGGGTCTCAGTCTGCTGATGGTGTCCGCTGGTCTGCTGTGGGGTAAGATGCTCCACCTTCAGCCCTCACAGACCGTCTTCATCTCCTGCTGTCTTTCTCTATCCAGCACTCCACTAGTGTCTCGCTTCCTAGCCGGAGGATCCAGAGCCGAGTCCAAGGAGGGTGAGAGTGTGTGTGTGTGTGTGTGTTGATCCACTCACAGCTTTGGTGTGTGTATATATCAAGCTGCAACCTGCCGGTCTCTCTCTTGAATCCAACACTGAAGTAATTTAAACTGCAGTTCATCGACTGGCCACTAGAGACTGACTGCAAAAGAGAGTCAATCCCATAGACCCCCATGTTAAAATGCCTAACTTTAAAGCAGAAAAATATTTTACAGTCTGGTGCAATACATTTAATCCGGAAAGTATTCACAGAGCTTCACATTTTCCACATTCACAGCCTTTGCCATGACACTCAAAATTGAGCTCAGGTGCACCAGATCATCCTTGAGATATTTCCACAATGTGGTAATGTGGTAGAGTCCACCTGTGGTAAATTTAGTTGATGGAACATGATTTGGAAAGGCACACACTATAAGGCCCCTCAGTTAACTGTGCATGTCAGAGCACAAACCAAGCCATGAAGTCCAAGGAATTGTCTATAGACCTCTGAGACAGGATTGTGTCCTCATATTGCCCTCAATCCTGACTAGTCTCCCGGTTCCCTTTCCTTTGATCCTGACTAGTCTCATAGTTCCTCATATTTCCCTCAATCCTGACTAGTCTCCCGGCTCCTAAAATTTCCCTCAATCCTGACTAGTCTCCCGGTTCCTAAAATTTCCCTCAACCCTGACTAGTCTCCCGGTTCCCTTTCCCTCGACCCTGACTAGTCTCCCGGTTCCCTTTCCCTCGACCCTGACTAGTCTCCCGGTTCCCTTTCCCTCGACCCTGACTAGTCTCATAGTTCCTCATATTTCCCTCAACCCTGACTAGTCTCCCAGTTCCTCATATTTCCCTCAACCCTGACTAGTCTCCCGGTTCCCTTTCCCTCGACCCTGACTAGTCTCCCAGTTCCTCATATTTCCCTCAACCCTGACTAGTCTCCCGGTTCCCTTTCCCTCAACCCTGACTAGTCTCCCAGTTCCTCATATTTCCCTCAATCCTGACTAGTCTCCCGGTTCCCTTTCCCTCGACCCTGACTAGTCTCCCGGTTCCTCATCTTTCCCTCGACCCTGACTAGTCTCCCAGTTCCTCATATTTCCTTCAACCCTGACTAGTCTCCCGGTTTCCTTTCCCTCGATTCTGACTAGTCTCCCAGTTCCTCATATTTCCCTCAATCCTGAATAGTCTCCCAGTTTCCTTTCCCTCGATCCTGACTAGTCTCCCAGTTCCTTATCTTTCCCTCGATCCTGACTAGTCTCCCGGTTCCCTTATCCTCGATCCTGACTAGTCTCCCAGTTCCTCATATTTCCTTCAACCCTGACTAGTCTCCCGGTTTCCTTTCCCTCGATTCTGACTAGTCTCCCAGTTCCTCATATTTCCTTCAACCCTGACTAGTCTCCCGGTTTCCTTTCCCTCGATCCTGACTAGTCTCCCAGTTCCCTAATCTTTCCCTCAAGCCTGACTAGTCTCCCAGTTCCTCATCTTTCCCTCGATCCTGACTAGTCTCCAAGTTCCTCATCTTTCCCTCGATCCTGACTAGTCTCCCAGTTCCTCATCTTTCCCTCGATCCTGACTAGTCTCCCAGTTCCTCATATTTCCCTCAATCCTGAATAGTCTCCCAGTTTCCTTTCCCTCGATCCTGACTAGTCTCCCAGTTCCTTATCTTTCCCTCGATCCTGACTAGTCTCCCGGTTCCCTTATCCTCGATCCTGACTAGTCTCCCAGTTCCTCATATTTCCTTCAACCCTGACTAGTCTCCCGGTTCCCTTTCCCTCAACCCTGACTAGTCTCCCAGTTCCTCATATTTCCTTCAACCCTGACTAGTCTCCCGGTTTCCTTTCCCTCGATCCTGACTAGTCTCCCAGTTCCCTAATCTTTCCCTCAACCCTGACTAGTCTCCCGGTTCCCTTTCCCTCAACCCTGACTAGTCTCCCGGTTCTCTTTTCCTCTATCCTGACTAGTCTCCCAGTTCCTCGTATTTCCTTCAACCCTGACTAGTCTCCCGGTTCCCTAATCTTTCCCTCGGTCCTGACTAGTGGAGTTCTGCAGAGATGGTTGTTCTTCTGGAAGGTTCTCCTCTCTCCACAGAGAAACGCTGGAGCTCTGTCAGAGTGCCCATGGGGTTCTGTGTCTCCTCCCTGACTGAGGCCCTTATCCTCTGATCGCTCCGCTCCAGGAAGAGTCCTGGTGGTTCCACGCTTCTTCCATTTACAGATGATGGAGTCCACTGTGCTCAGTGGGACCTTGGGAGTCACGTTTGATTATATTTATTGTAACACCACCTCTCAACGGTGTGTGTGTGTGGGTTGACAGGTGAGCTGGACTACAGCAGTGTTTTACTGGGAATGCTGGTCATGCAGGACGTGCAGCTTGGCCTGTTCATCGCCGTCATGCCCACATTCATTCAGGGAGGAACTGGAGACACGGATAGGTAAATAATTATATTTATTTATTTTTTATTATGCAGCAGTAACAAATAAAAAATAAAAACAATAGAAAACAGTAATGAACAATAATAGACAGGTGAAGGTGAATCACGGACCTCGCTGGGACACTGTAGACCTCGCATCATATCAGTGTTGAAAACCGTTGTGCTGCTTCATATTTTTGTGGAAACCATATTCTTTTCAGGATTCTATGATAAACGTAACAGCTTTAATTTGAGATGTAATCTTTTGCAACATTATAAACGTGACTCTTGATGAGTTGAAGTGTGTGTGTCCCAGTGTGCTGATGGGAGCTCTACATGTTCTGGTTCTGCTGGCTCGGGTTCTGGTGTCTCTGGCCGGTGTGCTGATGATGTGTTGGATCCTGCGCTCGCATCTGATTGGCCCGTTCTACAGGAAGCTGCATGCGGAGAGCAAAGGGAACAAGGAGATCCTAGTGCTGGGAACCAGTGCCTTTGTGTTCCTGATGCTGACCGTGAGTCTCTCTCTCTCTCTCTCTCTCTCCTCTCTCTCACTCACACACACACACACACACCTGCCTGAAGGGGTTTATTCTGAGATAACAACAGGCTGGATCAGAATCAAGTTTACCACAGAGCCGTGTAATAATCTGCGGTATGTTCCAGGTGACCGAGTTCATGGACGTGTCGATGGAGTTGGGATGTTTCCTAGCAGGAGCGCTGCTCTCGTCACAAGGTCACATGGTCACCACTGAGGTCATGAGCTGCGCCGAACCAATCAGAGACTTCCTGGCCATCATCTTCTTCGCATCTATTGGTGAGCGGCCGGTCCTGGAGCTGAGAATTATGGGATATTAGCAGGAAATCTCAGAATCCAGTCATAAATAAGCAGACTATATTGCTATCGAAAGCAGGTTTATAAATACATAATCAAATACAACCAAATTCTGATGGAAGTGTCTGGCGGCCGTATGTGTGTGTGTGTGTGTGTGTGTGTGTGTTGTCCGCAGGGCTGCACGTGTTCCCGACCTTCGTCCTGTACGAGCTCACCATTCTGCTAGTCCTGACCTTCTCGCTGGTCATCATGAAGGTATTTTTGTTCACATGACACTGATTTCCTGAGCTTGAGCATGATCATGAGTCTCGCTGTGGTTCTGCTCTCAGTTCCTGATGGCGGTTCTGGTTCTGTCGGCCGCGCTCCCGCCGGGCTCTCGGCACATGCGCTGGCTGGTGTCGGCAGGACTGGCTCAGGTCAGCGAGTTCTCCTTCGTCCTGGGCAGTCGCGCGCGCCGGGCCGGCATCATCTCTCGAGAGGTCAGTGTGTCCGCTACTCCCAGAATGCCCTGCTGTTTAAACCAGCATGAAAGGGGCTAATCTGGACAGGGTGTGCATGTGCGCCGCCAGCGCTTCACAGATTAGCGTTTTTGAAGTTTACATGGAGATGATCACGTTTTTCAACGCTTGCACTTGAAACCTGTTTTAAAGTGTGTGTTCTCGAGCTCAAACACTGTGTGTGTGTGTGTGTGAATGAACGGCTGGAGCACACTAAAGTTTCTGTGTTCTGTAGAGCGGTGTCGTGTTAGCGGCCGCTAATTTAATAATTGCTGATCTTTACAACAGAAGTGAATCAATCAAAACTAACTTTATTCGGACATTAACTTTATTCTAGATCTGCTCTCTGTTACTGTAATCTCCTGTTAGCACTGTAAAGCTGCTGTGAGACTCTATAGTGTTAAAGCACTGTATAGATGGAGGAGACGCGAGTGTGTGTCGCTGGATAGATGGAGGAGACGTGACTGACGCTGTTATTCTGAGTGCAGATTGTACAGTAATAGACCTTGCTCTCCTCCTCTTCCTCACAGGTGTATCTGCTGGTCCTCAGCGTCACCACACTCAGCCTCCTCCTGGCTCCGGTGTTGTGGAGAGCCGCTACGATCCAATGCATCCCGCGACCCGACACTTACCACTCACCTGAGACTCTCCGGAGACACTCACGTCAAACTAATGCATCATATTGATGCATACTGACTTAGAAACACAAGGGCAGATGATCAAGTACAGCTTTAAAGCATCAGTTCACTTCAGAATTAAAATCTCTGTTGGACCCCACCCCAGTGATGTCACTATATAGAGAAACCCTGGAATGTGTTCTTCAAAAACTTTAATTTCTCCTCGTGAGCATCTTGGATGACGTGTGGGAGAGTAAACTATCAGGAGATTTTAATTCTGAAGTGAACTGATCCTGTAATATATTCACACACAACTTTTCTAATGTATTTATGTCTGCTATAATATGTTCTGTATGACCAAACGTTATTTATTAGTGTAATGCGTGCCTTGAAACGATCCGATGTGAAGCGGTTTTGTGTTAAACTCTTGCTCACGGTGGCGGCCTCACGTTTCTCACAGATGAACCGAATCATGAATCGTTCCTCAGAACTGTTGATTCTCTAGGAGCAAAACATGCCATTAAAATCTTCACTTCAGTGTGTTTGTGTTTCTGGTGTGTGCAATGACTTAACCACAGGCGTTTAGTGGGTTCACAATCATAATTATGAAATAAAAAGTCTAAATTAAATTTTAGGGTCATTAATTCCAACTTTTTATCTCTTAAATGACTTAGTATGTCATAATTAAATTTTAAGACGCTCATTTTTACTGTCATTTCACCTTTTAATCTCATATTATGTATGACTTCTCTAATAATAATGATTACTAGTAAATTATTATTAAGTATGAGTAAGTAATAATGAGAAATACCATTATGAACATATTAATTGAATTGAACAATTGAATTTTAATGTCATAATTTCAGTTTTTTTAATCTCAAAATTATTCTACATTTCATAAGGACTTACTTAGAATGTTCAGACATCTTATATTTATGACTTAGTATGTCATAATCAGATTTTATCGTCATAATTTTTACTTTGTAATAATTAAAAAAATGTTAATGTCATAATTTTGCCTTATCTCTAATTACTTAGAATGTTCGTAATTACTACTTTCCCCCTAATATTTAGGACTTGCATTATATAATTAATCTTAATTATTGTTTTGGTCATAATTTTGACTCTTTTGGTTGTTTTCATAATTTAGATTTACCAAAGCATGATTTGTTTTTGTTCAGTGTTGCAGAAAGGCGAAGCCAGGCGTGGCCTACACTCATCGAGTCAACATTATGGTCAAACTGGTTATAAATGCCTTTCATCCAGCAGTGTAAATGTCAACCTGCATTTTGAAAATGCCATAATGCTGGATCTCTGTGTGTGTGTGTGTGAGTTACAGACATGTTTCCACATGCCTAATCATGCTACCTTCACGTGCTCGGGAAACTTCCCACTTCTGAAGTCGTGATTACGAGCTTGAGAAGAGCGTTCATGTCCAATAACTCGGAAACTATTGACGACAGTTCCGATAGCACGTGAAGGCAGTAGAATAATATCAGACCACAGAAATAGAGACTTAACCAGGTCAGTAACGACAGGGGCGTGTTATTAACATACAGATAATTATCATTACATCCATAACTAAATTGAGCTTTGATTTATATACAGGCTTCTTGAGTAAAATTGATAGCTTAATAATTAACAACAAATGCAAAGTTCTGACCGAATGGTGTGCGAGTCGCGAATGAATCGTTCTGTTAATGATTCTTTCGAATCGGTTCCCTAACCCTAAACACCTGACTGTGGCCTTATCCAACCATATCTTAACATGATCAAACACAAATTATTATTAGGTGTCCTTTACACTGATTTAGCTTTCAGACTCTTTTTTGCCATTTTGAGTTTAATACGGATATACTGTTATGTTAATAACACCTTTATTATAATTAAAACATTTAATTCTTAAATGAGCTTCATTAGCATGTGTAATCACAATGTTGCCAAAGCATTGCAATAACTAGTAACTGTGGGGAAAACTTGATGACTCGAGTGAATCACTGTTTCGTTTATGAACCGATTCGGTGAGATGACTCGGGTTTCCCAGTGGAGTTGTGAATGCGCGCTGACGTCACACCGCGTGTATCCAATCAGGGCGCGCGTTCACGGGAGGCCGCCAAGCTCAGTTTGACTGACTGCTGTGTGTGTAATAGCTGAAGTAGCTCGCACATAAACACACACTTTTATCAAACTAACTGTGAATATCAGCGCGAGATATGACGCGGATGTGAGCGGGATAGTTAAGGTAAGAGGAATCAGCGTATGTTGGGTGGTTTGCGGGTGTGTGTGAGGTAAGTGGAAGCGTTAGCGCGCTAGGTTAGGTTAGCTTAGCGTTAGCAGCGTCGAGCTAACGCGAACAACAGCGCGAGATTCGCGTCGCTCTCCGAACAGAAGCTGCTCATCCGAACAGCCCTTTTTTTATAAGTTTTTAACCATTACATAATTACGTAAAAATTATGACAGCCTCTTTTAAATGTGTCATAATTATGATTTTTGTTTATGTGAATAAAACATAATAAATAAGATTTACTAAAGTATATTTTTCTAATGTGGTGGAAACGGACTTCCATAATTAAGCTCAGAAAAGTGCAACTTCTTTTTGTTGTTTTCATAAATATTAATCTTAGTCCAATAAACATTGACTTGAGCTAATTAAACATGCTTCATGTAAGTTAATAATAATAATATCTGACTGTAATCTTGAATCAGAATAACTTGAACTGTGATGACGTGTTTACTGGCGCAAGGGCGGGGCTTTAACCTGTCACTCACATGAAATCAACCAGTAGCAAACCACAACCATCCAATCAATTCCCCACAGACACAATCAAGTGTGTTCTTGTTCCAGAAGATATTCGACACAGTAGAGGAGAGAGACCAGTGTAACGCCACCGTCATGACGAGTTCATCATCTGTGTTTTGTGTTTCAGCAGAACTGCCGTCTCAGAGCGAAGACTGGCCACACACTCCGCTCTCCATCATGGCTAACAATGTAAGAAACACACTTCACAGTATTAGACACACACACGTCTATTGTATCCCTTATTTCCTTGTCCAGACTAGTTGACGGTTATATTTTACATATCTCGTTTGCATTGAGGTTCCCCGCGGAAACAGTAAACTCTTCTGTACTGATATATGATTTGATGAGTCATTCCTCCTGGAAATTAAGATTAATGACGCCGCTGTAACACAGACTGCATGTGCTGATATTTAGGGATGCACGGACATTAAAAAATAACACAATTTAATATTATTAAACACAAGTCATGTTGATGTAATAATTCCAGCCGATTCTAATCTGATATAAGCTGTTTTATAAGATCATAATCTCTCTGTCTCTGTCCTCAGGCTGGACTCAAAGAAACTAATGGAGAGATGAAGCTGTTTGTCAACCAGACTCCGAGTCCGGGGAAGCGTGAGTACACCCTGAGCCCAGTGCATGATGGGTAACGGCTGCCAGGGTTCGTAGATCAGCCTCTGTCAGTTACCTGAGAACATAGACGTCTGAGCTCTGGAATTAACATTCACATCACAAGAAACTGTGTGGTCTAAACATTATTTCTGTTAATGTGCGATTAATGCGCTAGAGTCACTGACTGACCCTGTGAAGTCACATTGATGACATCACTGGCCAAAATATGGTTTAATATCTTTTATCAGGGATGCATTAGGTTGATCAAAAGTGACGTTTAATTAAAAATAATGTTTGATGATTTTTCTTCATATGATCTAACTAGTCGACAGCTACTCAAACACTTCAGTGTGTGTAAAAAATAATATTAATATATTATAGTAATATAATATTACAATATAATGCAATTATTGATGTGTATATACGCTTTTACTGGTAATAATGTGATGAAACTATATACTACTGTTCTGTGATTAAATAATAAATAAAAAAACTTTTATTCATCAGGCGCATTAATTTGATCCAAAGTGGCTTTTATAATGTTACAAAATATTTATTTCTAATAAATGCTGTTCTTTTGAACTTCCTATTCATCAAATAATCATTAATATATATATATATATATATATATATATATATATCACAGTTTCCTCTAAAATATGAACTGTGTTCAACACTGATAATAATCATAAATGTTTCTTGATCATCAGATCCTCATATTAGAGTGATTAATGATGATAATCTCAGCTTTGATCACAGGAATAAATTACTTAAAATTCTGTATATTCACATAGAAAACTGATGATTTACATTATAATAATATTTGATATATTTTCACTGAGAATCGTTCACATTGGAAATGTCACTGACCCAAACTTTTAAATTGTAATCTCTGTAAAGCTCGTAAACATCCCTGGATCAGTGATGTCAGCTGCACTCCTGTGTGTGTGTGTGTGTGCTGCAGCTGCAGGTGTGCTGTCGTTCCTGACCGTTCATCCGGCGTCCATCTCTGCGGTCAAGCAGATCCTGCCTAAAACACTCACCGGTGCTCATGTGCTGCCACATGTGGTGAGTCTCCAGTCACACACACACACACACACACACACACACTGCATGTGGTAAGAGTCTCTCAGTCATACGCACGCTGTTACACATCTTTCCCTCGCGGGTCAAAATGACCCGAAGCCCTAAAACGAGACTTCTTCTTTTTGTCCTGTCCAGATTCAGAAAGCTTATTTTATTTCATTTTTGATAATATTTTTTCAAATTTTTGTATGCGTCTTATTTTGAGATTTATTTTATTTACCCTTTAAATGACTAGATTTGATCAATAAATAATAAATAAATAGTAATTTAAGCACATTCCTCACATTCTTAGATTCAAAATAACTCACGATTTCATGCGTAACTCTATTGAGCTGTAAATATCTTCCATCGGGAGTCTGTGAGCTCTTGTGGAATATAATAATAACACATGATATTTCATGCTACGGAGGCGTATTGCATTCACATGAAGAAAAAAAATCTACTCTGTTTTTCTGAATTAATGAGTTAATTTTTCATGAGAAAAAAAAAATTGCTCTGTTTTTCTGAATTAATGAGTTAATTTTTCATGAGAAATTTTTTTTTTCTCTTTTTCTGAATTAATGAGTTAATTTTTCATGAGAATTTTTTTTTCTCTGTTTTTCTGAATTAATGAGTTAATTTTTCATGAGAAATTTTTTTTTGCTCTGTTTTTCTGAATTAACGAGTTAATTTTTCATGAGAATTTTTTTTGCTCTGTTTTTCTGAATTAATGAGTTAATTTTTCATGAACAAATATTTTTTTCTCTGTTTTTCTGAATTAATGAGTTAATTTTTCGTGAGCAAAAAAGTTTTTGCTCTGTTTTTTCTGAATTAACTCGTTAATTCAGAAAAACAGAGCAAAAAAAAAATCCATGAAAAACAGAGTAGATTTTTTTTCCTCCGTATCATGCCTCTAGATGGGCTTATATTTCTCTTCAGTGTGCGCTCACACACACACACACACAGTCATCTTCAAGTGTGTGGAGTCCTCGACTCTTTTTAATCGTTTAAAAAACAAAAAATGAGTGTCTGGTCAAAGTGCCCCGAGGGAAGGGTGAGTTAACGAAGCAGTCACATGACCACACTCGCTGGCCCCGCCCACTGGGTCTCAGTGGCGTAAAGCCCTCCATTAACATTGTGTGAGGTGACCCGTGAGAGTGTGTAAGCGGATCACAGAACACTGGAGTCAGCGGGATTAGCCTCCTCTTCATCATCATCATCCTCTTACTGACAGCGACACACACTCGTCTGTGGAAACCAGCACAGCCGCAGAATACACTCACTTGTGATTGTGATATTGTGAATGTTCTGATCCAGTCTGACCTGTAGTGCCTGAATCATAATCATAATCACACACTGTCTGGATTGTGTGTTCCCGCAGGTGATGGGAACCCCTCAGAGGACGGTCCTGATGCCCGACCCGCGCTCGCCCCACACACACTTCCACACGCCGCAGACCCAGAACACACTCGAGTGCTCGCCCTGGTCCGCGGGGTGAGTTTGCCCTCAGCGTCTGATGATCCTGTCACGAGCCACACTGGAAACACACTCGAAACTGGTTTGACGCAAGATCAGGCCAAACGCCTGTGATTCTGTGTCAGCATGTCTTTAAAATAGAATTAAAAATTATTAAAAACTGAAAAAAAAATGTATTATCATTAAATAAAAAGTTGCTTATTTGTATTATTTAAATTATTTAATGTTAAGTTAGTGTAAAATAAAACACAAAAAATATTTAAATTGTAAAAAAAAAAGTACAATACACTAATATTTATTTAATTTTCAAACAAACAAAAGTAGAAATCCCGGTTTGCTGTGGTTGATTGTATCAGTATGTCTATAAAATAGCATAAAAATTGTATAAAAATATATTATTATTATATATCAATATGACTATAAATTAATACTTGTATATTATTGCTAAATATATATATATATTTTTAATGACTAAATAAGCAAAAAAATTAAAACTATTGAAATATTTCTCTTTAAAATAAACAAAATGAGTCGTGCCGCCCGGTCTCGCCCTCATGGGATCATCAGGGTTCTCACGACTCATGAATATCACACTGGTGTCCCACAATGCACTGTAACCAGTCACATGGAAACGAACGAGCTTGTTCCCAGTAAGAGAGATGTGATCGTACTGATTCAAACCTCCACGTTTCGGTAATGTCGCCGCTCTAATGTCTCCTTCGTCTGTTTCCGGACCGTAAAAGGAGAATCTTTAAAAACGTCCCGTTTAAAGTGCGAGCGGGACGGTTCGTATAAATCCTGCTTTTGTGCTCTGAGAAAGAAAGAATGCAGCCAAAGATAGTTTACAGTGAACATTACTATTTACCTCACATTCAGAGTCTTTGGTTCATTTGTCATGTGACCCCATCACGTGTTGTTGACCCTGTGATCTGCGTCAGGAGCTCGTCCGGCAGGCGCAGCAGGAAAGGCGATAAGAGCGGGAAGGGTTTGAGGCATTTCTCCATGAAAGTGTGTGAGAAGGTGCAGAAGAAAGGGGTCACGACCTACAACGAGGTGGCCGACGAGCTGGTGACGGAGTTCAGCTCCGGGGACACACACATCTCCCTGAACGAGGCGGTCAGTCACACACACACATGATCATACGGCGCCATCTTTAAAGAACGATCGACTTTTGCGTACACCATGTGACCTGTGAATGTGCAAATGTGCCGGTGTGATTGGTCCTCCAGCACGTGTACGATCAGAAGAACATCCGCAGACGGGTTTACGACGCGCTCAACGTCCTGATGGCCATGAACATCATCTCCAAAGACAAGAAGGAGATCAAGTGGATCGGGTTCCCCACCAACTCGGCGCAGGAGTGTGAGGATCTGGAGGTCAGTCTCTGAAGCCACATGTGCATTCTCATCTGGGAGTCGAACCCATGACTGTGGCGTTGCAAGCGCCGATGCCAATGAGTGAGTGTGTCATCTGTGTGTGTGTCATCTGTGTGTGTGCTGAAGGTGGAGCGGCAGCGGCGACTCGAGAGAATCAAACACAAACAGTCTCAGCTGCAGGAACTCATTATGCAGGTACACCGCATCACTTCCTGTCTGTCAGAACTCTGCTTTATAGATACATATATATTACTTTGTGTATATATAAATACACACACATGAATGTATATTTTGTATATATATATATATATATATATATATATATATATATATATATATATATATAGAAAATGTATTTATGTATATATGTATAAATAAATAAATATATAAAATGTATACATGCATTTGTGTATTTATACAAAATAATTATACACAGCACACACAGACACATATTATGTAAACACAAACTTTTATTTTGAATATATATATATATATATATATATATTGCTGTTAAGGATTTAAAAAAAAAAATCTCTGATATTTTGATCACATTTAAGCCCCAAAATAAAAATAAAAACCAATAATAAATAAACTAATATTGTTTTGTCTAAAGACATATTTTTTAAATGCACATTTTGATCTAATTGAATCCCTAATTGTTTATTACAGGTGTCTTATTTAAAATGTGAAGAATGATTTTATGTATACGTGTGTGTGTGTGTGTGTGTATATATATATATATATATATATATTTATTTATTTATTTATTTATTTATTTTTTTTAAATAAAACTAAGTCTTTGTACTTTCTTTTGATTTTCTCATATAAATGAATGGGCAACTATGGAAAAAAACGGTTTGCTTTTCCGTGCTCCTGATGATGATGATGATGACGATGATGATGATGATGATGATGATTCCTGTACGTCTCATTTCTCCTGATTTCCAGCAAATCGCGTTCAAGAACCTGGTGCAGCGCAACCGTCAGGCGGAGCGTCAGAGCAAGAGCTCTCCGTCTCCAAACACAGTCATCAGCCTGCCCTTCATCATCATCAACACCAGCAAGAGGACCGTCATCGACTGCAGCATCTCCAACGACAAGTGCGTGCGTGCGTGTGCGTGTGTGTGTGTGAGCTCGGCCCGCTCTGACGCTCGTGTCTCCGCAGGTTCGAGTACCTGTTTAACTTCGACAACATGTTTGAGATCCACGATGACGTGGAGGTTCTGAAGCGCATGGGTCTGGCGTTCGGCCTGGAGTCGGGTCGCTGTAACCCGGAGCAGCTGAAGATCGCCAGAACCCTCGTTCCCAAAGCCATGCAGCCGTACCTCACAGGTCAGAGTGTGTGTGTGTGTGTGTGTGTGTGTGTTTGAGAGTGTGTGTGTGTGCTGACCTTCATGAGTGTTTATCTGTTGTAGAGATGGCGCAGGGTGCCGTTAACCAGCCGATCGGGAAGCTTTCCCATGTGGCCACGTGAGTATCACATGATCTCCAACATGATGTTTTTGAGTCGATCAGTGTTTTATTGACGAGTGTGTGTGTAGTGTAAGTGAACATGAGCTGTTCTGATCCGTCAGAGACCGAGGCCCGTCCAGCTCAAACGGGTCCCGAAACGAGACGCCATCATCACACATGGAGGATGAAGAAGATGAAGACGAGGAAGAAGACTTTGATGAAGATGAGGAGGAGGAGGATGATGATGATGATTAGTTTGCTTCAGCTCCAGAACCGGTGATATTATGCAGATTCCCTTTGGTTTGCCCAGTTCTTGTTTGAAACTCAATATTGTGATCCTGCTGTGAGGATTCCTCAAATGCTTCCCATAATTCTGCAGCTCAGTGTGTGATCAGCTTATAGCAGCTGAGCTCCTCTGATCGTCTTGGGCTGTTCCTGCAGAACTCACAGTTACAGAGGCTCTCCCACTGGGGGCTGAGGGGAGCTGTGTTGTGATGTCATAGGCAGCTATTTTTGATATATCGGGGCGTTTGGCGTGAGCTTTGACCTCGAGAACATGAGATCACAACTCAAACGTCTAGACCTTTTTGTACAATGTAACAAATACTAAAGAAAATATAGATTTCTTATTCATGTATAGATATTAAACCGAACGTATGATTTATATGCGTGTGTGGTTCTTTGTGCTCTCTGTGAAATAATGTATAATCTATGGAAGCTTGTTTCCGCATCAGAATAAAAAATAGAAAAGGTAACTGCGACTTTCATCTCACAATTCAGACTATATCGCAATTCTGACTTTATATCTCGCAATTCTGACTATTTTTCGCAATTCTGACTTTATATCTCGTAATTGTGACTAGATTTCGCAATTCTGACTTTATATCCCGTAATTCTGACAATATCTCGCGATTCTGACTTTATATGTCGTAATTCTGACTATATTTCGCAATTCTGACGTTATATCTCGCAATTCTGAGTAAATTTCGTAATTGCGACTTTATATCTCGCAATTCTGACTTTATATCTCGTAATTCTGACTATATTTCGCAATTCTGACTATCTCGTAATTGTGACTAGATTTCGCAATTCTTTCTGACTATATCTCGTAATTCTGACTATTTCGCAATTCTGACTAAATTTCGTAATTCTGACTTTATATCTTGCAATTCTGACTAAATTTCGTTATTCTGACTTTATATCTCGTAATTCTGACTATATTTCACAATTCTGACTTTATAACTCGCAATTCTGAGTTTCTGACTACATCTCGCAATTCTGACTATATCTTGGAATTCTGACTTTATATCTCGCAATTCTGATTATATCTCACAATTCTGACAATATCTCGCAATTCTGACTATATTTCGCAATTCTGATTATATCTCACAATTCTGACAATATCTCGCAATTCTGACTATATTTCGCAATTTTGACTTTATATCTCGTTATTCAGATTTTTATATCTCGCAATTCTGACTATATCTCGCAATTCTGACTTTTTAGCTCGCAATTTTGACTTAATATCTCGCAATTCTGACTTTACATCTCGAAATTCTGATTTTATATTTCACAGTTCTGACTTTATATCTCGCAATTATAAATTACAATTATAAAACCCAAATCATGCCCACAATTAAATGTGGAGACGTTGAATATTTATGACTTTAACACAGAGAAGTTAAACCGAGCCGAGAATTTGAGACGATATGAAATCTTTCACCCTCACACAAAAATTCCAGATTGTGTGCATTCCTATTGAAATATCTAGATTTCACACATGAAAATCCATTGAACAACAATAAATGTGACCCTCGTGCTTTCCAGAACATTTACTCTCTCTGATCTTCTTTGATCACCAAAATTACATTTAGAAGTTTTTCCTTGAATAAATTTCTTCATGCCCTTAAAATATCTTGAATGTAACTCGACACCCTCGCCTCATTTAGTATGTGCGGTTCTATGAATATGCAAATGAGCCCCGCCTCCAGTCACTCAGAGATCCACTGGTTGACGATCACACGTTGATCTGATTGGTTACAAGGTGGTTTGTGACGTCAGAAACACCAGCGATTTCAAAGTGTGTTTTTGAGACTGTCTTTGGTTCACTGCAGTTTCAAATACTCAGCAATGCTGTCCACTTATCAACTTAAAGTGTATTAAAAACACCACATACACACATAAACAACATTAAAAGCTGGATTTCCACCACAGGGGGACTTTAATAAAGCTGGTCTAACCAGGCTGGTAGTTCAGCATATCGCCCATCTCACAACGTGAACATCTTCATGCAGCTTTCCTTGTTTGTTAAAGGCACAACAACTGATGATTGATCAATATTTGAGGGGTTTATGTCCCCGGCGAGTGAGTTCTCTCAGCACCAGTGAAGGGTTTTGACCTGAGGAAGGTATTATGGGGTTAGAGGATAAACCCTTCTGAAAGATGTTGAGTCAGGTATATCTGAGTGTGTGTGTGTGTGTCAGGGCTTATCGTTCACTTCTCCATCAGACACTGGGCGTTCGAACCCCTCTCCGCAACCGCATGACTCAGTGAGCGAACTCCTCCAGTCCCCCGGCGCTGAGCCCCGATGCTCTCGCTGTGACTCGTCATCTCTCCTCGTCTGCTTCTCAGTGCTCGCTCCGCTCGTCATGGACATCGGAGGCTTGACCACGGTGGTGGCCAACTCGGCGTACATCTCGGCACGCGGGAGTTTCGACGGATCCGCAAACCCGGCGGCCAACCGGGACAAGAAGTACCACGCCAAGCTGAAGCTGCCGCACATCACGGTGTGCGAAGACCTGCGGGAAACGCTGGACCTGCAGTTCCAGAGCATCTGCGTGGAGCAGCCGATCGGCAAGCGCCTGTTTCAGGAGTACCTGGAGTCCACCAACGAGTACAAGGGCCCGAGCCGCCTCTGGAAGGACGTGGAGGCGTACGACACGGCCGAGGATAAAGACCGGGTTCAGAAAGCCGGCAAAATCCTCCAGCGCTACATGGAGCCGTCGGCTAAGCTCTTCTGCCCGTTTCTCCCGGAGAACAGCATCACGAAGGTGAAGGAGCGGCACCAGGAGGCGGCGGACGACCTGTTCGTGGAGATCTCGGCGTGCGTGTTCGACTTCCTCAAAGAGGTTCCCTTCACGTTCTACCTGGAGACCATGTACTTTAAGCGCTTCTTGCAGTGGAAGTGGCTGGAGATGCAGCCGATCGGAGAGGACTGGTTCCTGGACTTCCGGGTTCTGGGAAAGGGAGGATTCGGAGAGGTGTCCGCCTGTCAGATGAAGGGCACCGGGAAGCTGTACGCCTGCAAGAAGCTCAACAAGAAGAGGCTGAAGAAGAGGAAAGGCTATGAGGTATGGCAGGAGAGCTTGTGTTGGGCTGAGGGGAATTATGAATTATTATCGAAATGAGTTTGTGGAAATGTTCAGGACTTTCCCATAGAGATAGGATTCAATGCACGTTTATTTGGACAGCGCTTTCACAACACACTGTTTCAAAGCAGCTTTACAGAAAGTGCGTGAGTCCACATTAGTGTACAGTGATCTGACATCAGAGGAAACTGTCTGACTTATGCATTTTATAAATATACATGTAATCACAGTTAGATAAAAATGTATTAATTTAAACATTGCAATAATTTAAGGCAGAAGCAATGAGCTCACTGAAAGTGGTTTCAAAAGTTTTGAACATTCCATTTCATCATTCTTCAAACATGGAACGTTACTTTTAAATTTTCTCGGAACGTTCCGAATCTAGTAACATTTAAAAAACTGTTTGACTGACATCAAACTGAAACGCTCCATGATCAATGATGAATGAGTGTTTTGTGTCAATGAGAACATTGTGAAAGACCTGATAACATTTAACTAACGTTCCTGTAACGTTAACAGAACCGAACGTGCCCTGCTAGAATATCTGTTCAACAGAAACTCCAGAAGAAGAGGAGAGCTGAACTTCCTGTTTATCTGGGACTTTCTCAGGAAACAGTGAGAAAGCAAATATATGTTGTAAAAACATTCCCATTGAGTTATGAAAACGTTATATCAGAATGTTTTTTAAAAAAAATGGTTTAAAAAGTTTTGAACATTCCATTTCATCATTCTTCAAACATTGAACGTTACTTTTGAATGTTCTCGGAACGTTCTTATACAAGTATAGCATTAGATGAACATCCAACTTAAACATTCCATAAAAGATTTTTAAAAATAATGTTTTAGCGCATACACTGAAAACTTTATGAAAGATGAAAGCAGCTCGTGCTGGGTTGAGGATCTTCCTTAGGAAATGAGTTATACAGATACACAGCCAAACCAACATTATTCACACAGCTTCAACATGTCTCTCATTATCTCAGTTTATTGGCTATAATGGTGATAAACATGAGCAGAACTCAGTTCTCAGATCAGTGGATATTTGACTGGTTTTGGTCCTTCTGTTGGACTCTCACACATGAATTATGTTGAATATCTGTTACACAATTAGATAATACCAGTTTAGCTCAACCAGTGACCAAGCAATGCTTCATGTTCAGTGTGTGTGTGTGTGTGTGTGTGTGTGTGTGTTATTACAGAAAACATACTTCAGCAAAACATGATCAGCTCAAAGTGTACGAATCTTTACTGGTAGTCGCTGTATGAAGAGTTATTGGGTGTAATATGTCTCGGTTTACTTTATTTTGCTCTCCTCACTCACAGAAATGAACTATAGTGTCCTGATCACGCTAGTGACACAATATCACACATTATATCTGGTGTGTGAGTAATGTTTGGTTTGACTGTGTGTGTGTACTGGGAACATTCCCATTGAGTTATGTTTTTTAATTCTTTAAAAAGTTTTGTCTTGGTTATGTGAATATTTCATTTCATAATTCTTCAAACATTGTGGGAACGTTACTTTTTAATGTTCTCTAAAACAAGTAGCAACATTTGAAAAAAGGTAGATTAACGTCCAACTGAAACGTTCCATGATCGATCGATGTATGAATAGTGCTTTTGTGCAACATTATGAATGACCAGATAACGCGTAACGAACGTTCAATTTACGTTACCGAAGGAACGTTCTCCGTTAGAAGTAGAACTGTGTGTGTGTGTGTGTGTGTGTGTGTCCACGCATCGATGGACTGTAATGGTAACCCATTAGATAACAGGACATGGATTGTGTGATTAAGAAGCTCAGGCGTGACATTGATGATGAAGGTGAAGGCTTTACTGTAATGTGCTTTACTAGATTACACATCTCATCGTTCTTCGAGTTTGTGCTTTTATCAGTGTTTTAACACCCAGTGATCGCAGATGCATGATGTTCCTCGTCGTCAGTATTGATCAGTGTGTGTGTGTGTGTGTGTGTGTGTGTGTGTGTAGAGCTGAGGAAGCTTTAGCTCATTAATGCCACTCCAACACATTTAAATAAGGAACAGATTTGTTGTGTAAATCCTGGACGGCGGGAACGCTGAGGTGCGGTCCTGAGGGGAATGGCGGGAACGCTGAGGTGCGATCCTGAAGGGAATGGCGGGAACGCCGAGGTGCGATCCTGAGGAAATGGCGTTCTCTCAAAGTTATGAACAAACGTTCTTCCAGTAACATTAATAAAACGTTTGGTAATTTTCGTTTGGACGAACATGTTAATAATGACGTCATTCGCGGTTATAAGCACGAGAACAGATTCTGCTGACGTCATTCAATCGCTCGATCGACATGTTCCTTCGGGCTGTGAAACACAGAACAGGGATAGGAAGGAAGGCCTCGTTTATACGTCACGATGCATGAATTGAGAGAAACCATTTCACAAGATGTAAACAACACTGGTCCAGAAGCACTTCCTGTTTCAGTTTTTTAACACTACATAAAAGCTGGGATAAAATACAACCAACAGAACATTTAAAACTGAATCAAAAAGTTAAACAAACATCTTTAAGATGTTTCCTTTACATGTGAAATAAAGAAAACAGTTACAAACTGAAACAGGAAGTGCTTCTGGACCAGTGCTGTTTACTTTACATCTTGTGAAATGACCTCTGCAGAACATGTGCAGTGTGTGTTGAGCTCTGTCTGCGTGAATGTGCGTTCATAACACAATGTTATAAATCAAATTGATAACAACTTGTGTGAAAAAGTGAAAAAAGCACGAACAGTCTGAACAGTCACACTGACATGCTTATTTGACTGGAGTCTCCTGCTGTGTGTGTGTGTGTGTGTGTGTGTGTGAGAGAGAGAGAGAGAGAGAGAGAGAGAGAGAGAGTTTGTGTCTGTGGTCTGAGTGAGTGTGTGTGTGTGTGTGTGTGTGTGTGTGAGAGAGAGAGAGAGAGAGAGAGAGAGAGAGAGAGTTTGTGTCTGTGGTCTGAGTGAGTGTGTGTGTGTGTGTGTGTGTGTGTGTGTGTGTGTGTGTGTGACTCTGACAGTATGATGAGCTGAAGATGGTGTTGTTCTGGTCTCACAGGGAGCGATGGTGGAGAAACGGATCCTGGCTCGAGTTCACAGTCGGTTCATCGTGTCTCTGGCGTACGCCTTCCAGACCAAAACTGAGCTCTGTCTGGTGATGACCATCATGAACGGAGGAGACCTGAGGTCAGACTCAAACACACACATGATCAGAAACACTGACATGCTTATTTGATTTAAATCTGACTGGAGTCTCCTGCTGTGTGTGTGTGTGTGTGTCAGGTACCACATCTATAACGTGGATGAGAATAACCCCGGGTTCTCGGAGGCCAGAGCGTGTTATTACTCGGCTCAGATCATCCAGGGAATGGAGCATCTCCACCAGAAGAGGATCATCTACCGAGACCTGAAGCCGGAGAACGTCCTGCTGGACAACGAAGGTGAGCCGCGCCTCGACTCACACACTTCACTACACCCTAATCATCCTGCTGTCAATCATCCTGTCACCGTAGAATGACCTGTCAATCATCCTGTCACTGTAAACTGACCTGTCAATCATCCTGTCGCTGTAAACTGACCTGTCAATCATCCTGTCGCTGTAAACTGACCTGTGAATCATCCTGTCGCTGTAAACTGACCTGTCAATCATCCTGTCACTGTAAACTGACCTGTCAATCATCCTGTCACCGTAAACTGACCTGTCAATCATCCTGTCACCGTAGAATGACCTGTCAATCATCCTGTCACTGTAAACTGACCTGTCAATCATCCTGTCGCTGTAAACTGACCTGTCAATCATCCTGTCACCGTAAACTGACCTGTCAATCATCCTGTCACCGTAGAATGACCTGTCAATCATCCTGTCACTGTAAACTGACCTGTCAATCATCCTGTCGCTGTAAACTGACCTGTCAATCATCCTGTCGCTGTAAACTGACCTGTCAATCATCCTGTCGCTGTAAACTGACCTGTCAATCATCCTGTCGCTGTAAACTGACCTGTCAATCATCCTGTCACTGTAAACTGACCTGTCAATCATCCTGTCACCGTAAACTGACCTGTCAATCATCCTGTCGCTGTAAACTGACCTGTCAATCATCCTGTCACTGACCTGTCAATCATCCTGTCACTGTAAACTGACCTGTCAATCATCCTGTCGCTGTAAACTGACCTGTCAATCATCCTGTCGCTGTAAACTGACCTGTCAATCATCCTGTCGCTGTAAACTGACCTGTCAATCATCCTGTCACTGTAAACTGACCTGTCAATCATCCTGTCGCTGTAAACTGACCTGTCAATCATCCTGTCGCTGTAAACTGACCTGTCAATCATCCTGTCGCTGTAAACTGACCTGTCAATCATCCTGTCACTGACCTGTCAATCATCCTGTCACCGTAGACTGACCTGTCAATCATCCTGTCACCGTAGACTGACCTGTTAATCATCCTGTCACCGTAGACTGACCTGTCAATCATCCTGTCACCGTAAACTGACCTGTCAATCATCCTGTCACCGTAAACTGACCTGTCAATCATCCTGTCACCGTAAACTGACCTGTCAATCATCCTGTCACCGTAGACTGACCTGTCAATCATCCTGTCACCGTAGACTGACCTGTCAATCATCCTGTCACTGACCTGTCAATCATCCTGTCACCGTAAACTGACCTGTCAATCATCCTGTCACCGTAGACTGACCTGTCAATCATCCTGTCACCGTAAACTGACCTGTCAATCATCCTGTCACTGACCTGTCAATCATCCTGTTACTGTAAACTGACCTGTCAATCATCTTGTCACCGTAAACTGACCTGTCAATCATCCTGTTACTGTAAACTGACCTGTCAATCATCCTGTCATTGTAAACTGACCTGTCAATCATCCTGTCACCGTAGACTGACCTGTCAATCATCCTGTCACTGACCTGTCAATCATCTTGTCACCGTAAACTGATCTGTCAATCATCCTGTCACCGTAAACTGACCTGTCAATCATCTTGTCACCGTAAACTGACCTGTCAATCATCCTGTTACTGTAAACTGACCTGTCAATCATACTGTCACCGTAAACTGACCTGTCAATCATCCTGTCACCGTAAACTGACCTGTCAATCATCCTGTCATTGTAAACTGACCTGTCAATCATCCTGTTACAAACATTACATAAATATTTTTTCATCAGGTTCATCTTTTATTAGTCACTCAAAGCTTTATCGAAAGCTCTCATCGTCGGTCACACACATCACATTTTGCAGTTTTTTAACACTTTTTACTCGTGTTTGTAGTTCCTCCTCCAAAGCGCAGTGTATTGTGGGTAATATCAGCTGTTATAGTGAGGACAGATCCACACTTCGACAATCCGACAGACTCTCTTCAACAGACTCTGCTTTAGGACACACTCATATTAAACTCACACACCGTTCAGGAGGGATAGTGTGATCAGTCATGTGATCCTCCTGTGTGTGTCCAGGGAACGTCAGGATCTCTGATCTGGGATTGGCTGTGGAACTTGCGGACGGCCAGGAGAAGATCAAAGGTTACGCTGGGACTCCAGGTCAGTGCAGCTCGCCGCCAGCGACACACACTTTACACACACTCTGCTCTACAGTAGATAAACAAACAAACAACACATAAAACAACAAGCAACGTACTAATGCAGACCGTAGCCCAACCCCTCCAGATGAAGAAATAATCTGCACATTACTAGCAGGTAAAGCACATGTTAATGCCGTATTCTGCATGATCATATTCGACATCCCTGAATCTTGCAATACCAACACTAGAGCGATTAACACTCACAACTTTCACATATTATCCTTATATTTGAATAATTACCAGCTTATTATAATATAATGCTATAATAAGTTATAATTGCTGACTAACATACTCGTGTTTGTTAAACTGAATTCGTGACACTGCTTTAAAGCAATATGTGTGTGTGTGTGTGTGTGTGTGTGCAGGGTTCATGGCCCCGGAGCTGCTGAAGGGGGAAGAGTATGATTACTCCGTGGATTACTTCACTCTCGGGGTCACGCTGTTCGAGTTCATCGCCGCTAAAGGACCGTTCAGGACTCGAGGAGAGAAGGTGCGTAACGTCTTTAAACACACACAGCGCTTCAATATCTCCATCTTTAACCAATGCCAGTGAGTGAGTCGATTTAAGAGTGAGTCCCTGATGCACATCTCCGTGTTTGATCGTCAGGTGGAGAATAAAGAGGTGAAGAAGCGGATCCTGAACGACCCCGTGACCTACCCGGAGACGTTCAGCGAGAACGCCAAGTCCATCTGTGAGGGGTTACTGGCTAAAGAAGTGGACAAGAGACTGGGCTTCAAGAACAACTCGTGTGACGAACTGCGCACTCATCCGTTCTTCAGCGAAATCAACTGGAGGAAACTCGACGCAGGTGCAGATCTGCAATCATGTGTTTCTGCTCACCAAAGCTACGTTTATTTGATGAAAAATACAGTAAAACAGAGAAATATTATTCTAATGTAAATCATCTGCTGTCTATGTGAATATACAGTAAAGTGTAATTTATATCCTGTGATCAAAGCTGAATTTATCATCATCACTCCAGTCTTTAGTGTCACATGACCCTTCACAAATCACTCTAATATGATGATAGGAATAAACATTTATGATTATTATCAAAGTTGAAAAGATTTCATATTGTGGAAACCGTCTTACATTTTATTTTTCAAGATGCTATGATAATTACAGTTTTTTTTTATAGAATCTTTTGTAACATTATAAATGTCACTTGATCAATTTAATGCATCCTTGATGAATAATAGTATTTCTTTCAAAAACACAAAAACTGACCCCAAATCAGGGTTTCCAACTAAATATGAACATACAGTAGTAAACAAGTGCATACTGCATAAGTGTATAGTGTGTAGTGCGTCATTTGGGACACAGCTAATGGCTATATTTATGCAACGGGCCCTTTGGTCATGTGATGCACTAACGACTCACTGATTCGCTGCAGGGATTCTTCCTCCTCCGTTCGTCCCGGATTCGAAGACGGTTTACGCCAAAGATCTGGACGACGTGGGCGCGTTCTCCACGGTGAAGGGGGTCGGCCTGGAGGACGACGACAAGAGCTTCTTCGACGAGTTCGCGTCGGGAAACATCTCGATCCCGTGGCAGGAGGAGATGATCGAGACGGGCGTGTTCGGCGAGCTCAACCTGTGGGGTCCGAACGGGACGGTGCCGAACGACCTGCGCCGAGAGTCCATCCTGGAGCAGCCGCCCAAATCCTCCACCTGCAGCGTCTCATAATCACACACACACACACACACACACACACACACACACACACACACACACACACACACACACACACACACACACACACACACACACACCTGTAGTGTCTCATAATCACACACACACACACACACACACACCTGCAGCGTCTCATAATCACACACACACCTGTAGTGTCTCATAATCACACACACACACACACACGCACTTCAGCTGCAGCGTCTCTATTATTATTATTATTATTGTTTATTGAGTTTATTGAACTGTCCGTTAAGTTCAAGCACTCGTGAGTTCACACACACAAACACAAACACACACACACACTATTCTGTGTTCGAGCGTTAGGCTTTTAAACACAACCCAATATCTGAGAATAAAGAGGGAAACGCTTTGCTGTCGTCCTTTAGATCAGAGAGTAATAACAACTGACCGTGAACACTGTATGAGTGACATCGTTCTGTGATCTGAAGCTCATGTGTGTGTTTGTGTTTACAGTCGATAACGTGTTCAAAAGCAAGAATATAGAATATTGCAGTGAATAATTCAATGCTTCTCTAATTGATGCTTTGAATCCTTCTTTCCTGAACTGGTCTAGTGAAGAGCTATAGCAATTGCTATAATTAATGCCTTGATTGATTGTGACTGTGTTTTATGAGACCGGTCGTCTCATAGTGTCGGCCCAGATCCGGCCCACATCTGGCCCCTGTTTGTCTGACCTGCATGTTCCGGATCTGGGCCGCCACTATGCTTCTGTCTGTGCATGAATCGCTTTGGAAACCCGAGTTTCTTCATGTAAAAAGCTGTAAATGTCTATAGGTTGCATTGATTATTGAAGTACTTCTGAATAATATAATAGTTGTCATAATTATGATTTCAAATAAATGTTTTACCATAAATACACCTCTGGCGACTGTGTTATCTGTGGATGTTGAAGGAAAAAAGTCACAAGAAAACATCCAAAATACACTTTTAACTCTATCTTTTAGAGCACTTTATCTATTTTGATCTATTTCAATTATATATCAGTATATATATTTAAAGTGAGTTTTGCCAGCTTATAGAGCCTTCAGCTGCTTTACACCAAACTTAACAGATTTATTCATATCTATATTTTGGGGTTTGTTCATCGATACTTTTCCTGATTTTATACAACATTTTATTCCTAAAAAATTGTTAGAACATATTTTTGTAATGCGGGATATTGGAGTTTAGTTGGTTAGCCAGGTGGTTTTATTTTTAAAAGTCAGTTTCTGTAAAGACACAAATCTAAGTCTTAAATAAAAGGCTATCGAACATTTTAACTCTTACACTGTCCCCCAAAAGTTAATTACGGGCTCATGTGTGAAAATACTGCATTAAAATACTCTATAAAATCTCTATTCAAAATGTATTATGTATTTAAGCAGTAAAACACTTCTGAAAATAAATAACAAAAATGGAAAAGAAGACATTCAACGTATCAAACCAATGAATTGTAATTAATAAATTGTATAAAATTACACAACTTTACACGACTGTGTAAAAGTAATATATTCATGAGTATATATTTATAATAATATGTTTATACATACATGACTCGTTTAAAAACACATGGGCGGAGTCTCGCTCAGCACTCCACAGGAAACTCAACGGAAATGTTTTTTTTGGTTTCAGGCATAGATATGTCAGGGACCAATGAGGGCGGCCGTTGATCCGCGCATGCGCACAGGTCGTCCAATGGAAAGTCGGTTAAAATTTCAAATGCGTTCAGTCAGTCAGTCAGTTAGTTTCAGTAGCGTTGCGATTTATCGTTAATGAATGGAGCGAAAATGACAGAAGAATCCGCTGTAAAAGTTTGCGTTAGGGTCAGGCCCCTTATTAAAAGGTAAGAAAATATAAATATTTACAGTATGTACGTGAATTTGATTTCAAAAACAGTAGAGGTAACGTTAACTTATTGCTGGGAGATTCACTGCTGATGAGTGAACAGTCTTAGCTAGCCTAACGTTGACATAATTGTAAGTCGGAAACGTTAGCGAAGGGTGTTTTTGCTGTAATTTATAATATTTCTGAGGTAATTATTCTCTAGAAACGTATTATGAACAATTTATAAATAATATATCTAACGTTAAGTAACATATTTCGCTGGTTTACCAGTGGCCAGTCAAGTGAACGTTAACGTTAATCCATGAAAGCTTGTGTCCGCCACTGAATACAACATTTTAAAAGATAATTGCGACTTTTCATCTTTCAATTGCCAGTTTATATCTTACAATTTTGATTGATTTCAAGACTGTGAGATTATAAAGTCAAATTCTGAAAAAAAGAAAAGGGATAAAATGACAGAATTGTGAGTTTATATCACGTATTCAATTGTGAGAAAAACAGTCCCAATTATAACGTAACCCTTTTTTATTTTGTATCGGTGGACACAAGCTTCCATACTAATCTGACTTAATACAAACTTCAAGGAATAGTTCAGGTCAAAATAATGTCATTTAAAGTTATTCACCCTCGTGTTTTCCCCAAACCTGTATGAATTTATTTCTTCTGCTGAACATAAAAGATATTTTGAAGAATTGAAGTAACTTAACCAATAAGTTGATGTAATGACTTTAATAGTATTTTTTTTTTCTACTGTGGAAGTCAATGGGGTCCATCAACTGTTTCGTTTTACAAAGCGCTGCAGTCTGTCAGTCTCCACACAGCTCGTTTATTCCATGTTTAAAGTTAATCTAAAGTGTTTCGACATCATTGTAATAATCCTGATGCCTTCAGGGAGGAGTCTGAGAGTTCAGAGCCAGTGCAGCTCTTTTGGAGAGCCGATAAACAGGCCATCCATCAGCTGGATGAAGATGGCGCTACGGCCAAGAGCTTCAGCTTCGGTGAGTTGAGCTCCAGTGATCGCAGTGGTGTGTGTGTGTTCGTGTTCTGACCCTCGTGTGTGTTTTTCAGACCGAGTGTTCAGCGCTGCAGAGACCACCGCTCAGCTGTACCAGGACATCGCCAAGCCCCTGGTCGTTTCTGCAGTCGAAGGCTATAACGGTGAGGCCAGAACATCCATCGTGAAGATTTGTCCTGTAGTTCATCAGATTGGCTGATCCCTCTGAGCTCAAATGATCAGTTCACTTCAGAGTTTAAATGTCCTGATAATTTACTCTCCTCATCCAAGATATTTGAGGAAAACATTCCAGGATTGTTATGCATATAGTGACTTCAATGGGGTCCAACGGGTCGAAGGTCTAGATGTGAGGAATAAGAGTGTTATATAGACAAACCATCGGACATTTAGAACAAAATAAACATTTATATACTTGATAACCACTAATGCTGGTCTTGCACGAGCTGTGATTAGGGTTGCCGCGGTGAGGAAAATTTCCCACCGGTTAATCGACGTGTGACAACACCGGTAATCCCGGTGTCACCGTGGAGGGCAGGGCGGGGGGGTTAAATAGCTTTTAAATGCGTGCGCGTTATACTTTCACTTTCGAAATAAGCGTCAATTGCTTGAATGGACAAAAAAAAAAACAACTCGCTGATAATAAAACTTTTATTTATAGACTTTTATTAGCATAACGAACGA
The DNA here is from genome assembly GCF_988280905.1 of Pimephales promelas. Taxonomy (NCBI): domain Eukaryota; kingdom Metazoa; phylum Chordata; class Actinopteri; order Cypriniformes; family Leuciscidae; genus Pimephales; species Pimephales promelas. Next base: position 42,280,958 of record NC_142774.1, on the reverse strand, counting down.
ATAAAAATAACCCCATGCATAGGCTGAAAAAAGTGAAAATCGGCAAAATGTGGGCCCAAACAAATAAGAACCATAAAACGTTTATTAACGAATAAGAAAATAAAATAGGCCTAAATAAATTACACAAAGTTTAAATGAGATAAAACCAATTAAAAAGAGACGAATATAAAATAAAAACTTCAAAACGGACCTTAGCCTACATAAATGACATACTTTCACTTTCGAAATAAGCGTCAATTGCAATTCAGCGTCAATTGCTGGAATGGACAAAAAAAAAAAAAAATAAAAAAAAAACTCGCTGACAATAAACTTTTATTTAGACAGCACTTTTATTAGAATAATAAACGAATAAAATATAGACAGAACTTTTATTAGCATAACGAACGAATAAAAATAACCCCATGCATAGGCTGAAAAAAGTGAAAATCGGCAAACTGTGGGCCCAAAAAAAATAAAACGTTTATTAACGAATAAGAAAACAAAATAGGCCTAAATAAATTAAACAAAGTTTAAATAAGATAAAACCAAATAAAAAGAGACGAATATAAAATAAAAACTTTAAAAAGGACCTTAGCCTACATAAATGACAGCACTCTAAAAAAAAGTAAAACACTATAAATTGGCATTTATTAACATTAATATATATTGGCCAAAATATTGCCAAACAGGCGCTTTTGCATTGCGTTTTGACACCAAATCTTCCGCCATTATCTTGCTTTTCTGTAATTTGACTCGTTCTCGTCTCCACACGTGCTAAATGGAATCCTGATGCTTGCTGATCTGTGACGTGACGGCACGCGTTGCGCAGTTCATTTTTAATTATAATGCTCTCTTCACAACTAAATAATTGAAAATTATTATTTTTAATTAATTCAAATAAATATTTTAGCAAAAACGAATACTTTAAAAAAAAAAAAGTCAAGATCGCGGTGTCACGGTGGGAAAGTGATGTCACCGGTGACGGGGCTTAAAACCGGTAACACCGTCAACACCGTCTATCGCGGCAAGCCTAGCTGTGATGCGACACACATTACGTAATCAGGGTGAAAGGTCAAGCGTGACGTAGACGGAAGGGCAGACCCAGTGTTTACAAAGTGAGCGTGCAAAGAAATGCCATTTATTAAATAATTAAACAGTAAAACAATGATGTCAGACGATATTGAAGTTGGAGGAGAAAATGAGAATGAGTTTTTCTTCCTACTCTACATTTCTGAACCAGAACACACGTGACCTTTCAACCTGATTACATAATTACGTACAGCTCGAGCTTGTGAATTTATTTATGGTTATAAAGTATATCAATTTTTATTTTGTTTACCCTATTGAAGTCGACTACATGGAGAAATCCTGGAATGAACTAATCCTTTAAGACATGGTGCAGTAATGCATGCTCTATGGACACACTGCACACAGGTCTAGTCTAGTACATTAGAGGTGTGTTCTGCACTTACTCAAAGTATTGATGCATCATCTCCTGTTTATAGGCACAATATTTGCCTACGGACAGACGTCATCCGGGAAGACTTTCTCCATGATGGGAAGCGAGCACAACCCTGGAGTGATTCCTCTCGCCATGGCTGACGTCTTCAAAACTATCAAAAATGTAAGTGCAAAGTACTTGGTGTACTTGAATTTGACTTTGAAATTGAAGTCCTGGAAAACCCATGAAAGGTGCTGGAGTTATTGAAAGACAATATATAGATGTATAATTTTATCGCTGAAACAATATTTTCACTCAAACACTGCAGCCCGTCTGATATAGAGCCGTTTCTCATGGCGATGAGTGTAATATTGCTCATATTAATATCCAAGTCTATGATACAGCTTTTACTCTTCATCAATCAAATATTCATGAGAAAAATAATCAGTTTGAACAAGGAACCTTTGTGGAAACATTAACCTTTGAAAGGATATAATGTCAGTCACTGCATGTGCTGCACTTTAGTAGTACCATTTTGTTTTATTGGTTTATTTTCATTTTTCTATTTACCTTTTTTATAATTTGGAAGAGAGTAAAGATATTGTTTGGTAAGTGAGATCTGAATTGAGTCTGATTGTAGTTTCCCGTGTTTTTTTGAGATCTGAACCGTTGTGATTTTGGGGCGAATCATTGTAGTTTATTTCAGTACATCTGTCTTGTATGTTTGATAATGGTTCATTAGCCAAAGCCTTCTCTGGCAGTGAGCGCTTAATAGCTTTATTTCTTTGCGTCTTTTTCCAGTTTCCGAAGAAAGAGTTTCTCCTGCGCGTGAGTTATATGGAGATCTACAACGAGACGGTCACAGATCTGCTCTGCGATAGCTGGAAAAGAAGGCCTCTGGAGATCCGGGAAGGGAACTATGTGAGTGTTTGCTAGGACTCGTACACGGATGCGAGTGTAGGTTCAGATCTTTAAGGGGTGATTCAACCAAAAATTAAAATTAGCCCTTGATATTTACTCTTTCCCAAGCCAAGCCATCCTTCACTCTTCCCCTTTCTCAAGCCATCCTAGGTGTATATGACATGCTTCTTTCAGGTGAATACAAATTATATATATATATATAAAGGGTTAGGGTCCATAAAAGTGCATCTGTCCATCATAAACGAACTCCACAGTCTCCGGGAGGTTAATAAAAGCCTTCTGAAGCAAAGCCATGCGGTTTTTTTTTTAAGGAAAATCCTTATTTTAAAAAGATTATTGATTAAAAGAGCTAAAAGAGCCTGTAGAGTTTATCCTGGATAGATGCACTTTCACTTTTATGGGGAACAGATGCACTTTATTCATGGATAAATGCTCTTTTATGGACATCTAAAGCTTGGAAGACCCAGGACACTTTTGATATAACTCCGATTGTCTTTGTCTGAAACAAGAACGTGATACACATGGCTTCAGGGTGAGTAAATCTTGGGCTAATTTAAATGTTTGCGTGAACTATCCGTTTAACCCACAGAAAAACGTGTACGTGGCCGATCTGACCGAAGAGATGGTGACGTCTCCCGAACAAGCCCTGTCCTGGATCACCAAAGGAGAAAGTAAAGCTGCTCTCATTGAATCCCTCACCCGCTCGTTCTTTATTCTGCTGTTCTGTGGTGCTTATCTGACCCTCACTTGATTCATACAGAAAACCGGCATTATGGAAAAACTAAAATGAACCAGCGCAGCAGCCGCTCTCACACCATTTTCCGCATGGTAAGAGGCGAACGGAGTGTGTTTGGAATTGGTTTATTTGAATTCTAAGTTAATCTGGTTTGTGTTCTCCGTGTCAGATCCTGGAGAGCCGTGACCGAAGCGATCCTGCGTCTGGGGAAAACGCAGATGGAGCCGTCATTGTGTCGCATCTGGTGAGCTCCAAACTAACGCCACCCTTCTGTGTGATTTCACTGACGTCATTTGGATGAGCAACATTTATAACGTTTACTCAGTCTGCTGTCGTTTCCTGTTTCTCTAGAACCTGGTGGATCTGGCCGGAGCGGAGCGGGCGAGTCAGACGGGAGCTGAGGGTAATCATTGTGTTTACCGTTCGTTCTTTTAGTCTGTCGCTTGTTTCGGAACAGAAAAATGGACTTCATTAAATAATCAAACTACACGATTCACAATCGTAATGATTCGCAGGTGACAATGACGGGGCGCAAGAAACGATCATTTTGTGTCGTATAGTGTGTCATGGGGGATGACAACTGGCGCAGTGCTTCACAATGTCCCGATATAAAGACTAGCTTGTTTAATTTACGCCGGTCCTCCATGACGGGTTCCGTCACATCTGTGACCAATAGGAGCACAGAAGCTCTTCCCTACACCGCTTTCAAACATGGCGAACCGATGGTCATTACAAATCTGGCACATTTGGTTGTGTATACGTCTCTATAGTGAAGGACAATATGATTTACTAGTTAAGGCCAGGTCTCCAAATGGCCAAACTTTGAGCCATTTACGAAAAGCTTAAAATAAAACCATTTATTTAATGGATTTGTGTGTTAAAAGCTCTTTTTTGTTTCAGGCGCCCGGTTAAAAGAAGGATGCAACATTAATCGCAGTCTGTTCATACTGGGTCAAGTCATCAAGAAGTTATCCGACGAGAGTCAGAAGTGAGTAATTTCTGGACTTCAACCTGTTTTTGTCAGTAAACCCTTGCAAACCTTAACGTCTCGTCTCCATTCCATCCAAAAGGGGCTTCGTGAATTATAGAGATAGTAAATTGACCCGAATCCTTCAGAACTCTCTTGGCGGAAATGCAAAGACTGTGATAATCTGCACCATCACGCCGGCCACTGTGGACGAGACCGTCAGCACGCTACAGGTACGAGGACGCTACGCTGCTCGGCTCTGGTGTGGGAGATGTGTTTAACTCATCTGTGTTTTACTGTGCTTTAAAGTTTGCGAGCGCTGCGAAGCGCATGAAGAACGACCCTCATGTCACGGAGGTCTCCGATGAAGGCGCGCTCCTGAAGAGATACCGCAACGAGATAGTTGATCTCAGACGCCGTCTGCAAGAGGTAAGTCACGTCTCCTCCATCTATACAGTGACACACACAGTGTTTGAGCTCGAGAACACACACTTTGAAACAGGATCCATGAGCAAGTTTTGGAGGGGAAAAGAAGAGAAAAGCCTTGAATCTGTGAGAACGGTGATGATGTATTATGTGAGTGTGTAGATCTCGGGTTTGATAATTGTCCGGTAATAACACAATCTCTTTCCCATCTCCCCTCACAGGTGTCCTCTGTCACTCAGACGACTGAAACCGAGCGCGAGACGCTGTGTCAGCTCCTGCAGGAGAAGGACCAGCTGCAGAGGGATCAGCAGGACCGGATCAAAAACCTGACCAAATTACTCGTCACTGCCTCAAACTGCACTCTGATCCCGAAGGTGAACGATTTCTCCAGTCGTAACTAGGGTTGGCTATCGTTTGAATTATCGATTCCTAATTTCGATTCCAATAAAAAAAAAAACCTTGAATATCTTTTACATTTACTCTTATTGCAAAACCTTTAATTGTACCTTAATATCATGAACAAAAATCAACAGGCTAAAGAACACTTAAGCTAGGAATGTTTGCATGTTTTATAAAACCATAGAAATATAGAGTTCACAGAGGAATCTAAATTAAAATTTTATAACAAGTATCTGATTCCTGACCTGTTTTTTTTCATTCCCAACCCTAATCGTAACTCCTCAGTGGATCTGATACTGTATTTAAACGCACAGGTGCCCAAGCGGAGAGTGACGTGGGGGGGGAAACTGCTGAGATCTGCACATCTGCTCCAGGAGGACCTCGGCTCGACCGACATGAGTTTCGCTGAGCCGTACGTCAAGAAGAGGAGAGCCGACTGCTCTCTGCCTGAAGAGGGAGACGGTATGAGGTCGCTCACAACACTTGAGAAGCTTGCTTGCTTTTGAAAGTAATTCTGCAGTCGCAGCGAAGCACAAAAGTCATCATAAATATTTGTTGATACTTTCAGTTTGTTGCTTATATAAAACTTCAGCTTTTCAGTCATTTTTGACAGTTTTCCTCAAACAAAATGACTTAAAGTTAGGATGTCCTTCACCTTCTTAAATCCCTCGTCTTAAAAGATCCCACGAAGATTCGAAAAAAAAAAAAAATTAAAATATTTGATTTTTTTTTTTTTTTGCCTTATCAAATTAAATGTTATAATTAAGCATATGAAGGCAACGCAATCCAGCCGGTCTATCTTAAGACAGGCTCAGGCGCATTAAAAAAAGCGGCGCTGAATTCCAGTCAAGCCAAAAGATTAAACATTCTGTGAAGATCTGTGTGTCCGTCAGCAGATAAAGGTTCATGAGGCGTTCGGTGTTGTGTGCAGATATGGATGAGTTCGACAGCCGCTTCGACTTCACCGCTATGGATGAACCCAACCTGGACATGGACATGAGCAGCATCACGGTCCGCAGCTCCTCAGAGGGGTGAGAACCATCATCAATATCAGCACTGCCTTCACACTCTGATGGGGCGGTTAAATCTGTTTAAATTGTAGAAAAATAAAAGTTTTAATGTAAATGTTTCCTGGAAAAAAAAAACATGCACTAGCAAAAGTGTTTGCATGCTTTTCTGCATTTCATAATGTCAGGGGTAATTTCCTCGACTCTCCCCGCGCGAACGAGCTGATGGCGAAGGTGGCGTCTCTGGCGTACCAGCTGGACACCGAGACTCAGAGCAAGCGCAGAGCCGAGGAGATGAGCGCTGAGCTCCAGCTGAAGCTCTCTGAGCTGCAGGACCAGCTGGAGGCTCGAGCCACGCCGTCGGGACAGGACACGGCCCTCTGTGAGCTGGAGGAGCTGCGGCGCCACCTGGAGGAGCAGGTTCAGGAGCGAGCGAGAGCGGAGGAGAAGAGCGCCGCCCTGGAGCTGAAGCTGGCCGAGCTGGCGAAGACTTCAGAAGCCCTCCTGCGCTCGCAGAACACCTGTGAACGGGTACGACCCGCTCTAGTCCCCACAATGCACTTCTGTTTTATGCATATAGACCATTTTGCAAGGTCCAGAAGCACTTCCTGTTTGGTTTTTAACACTACATAAAAGCTGGGATAAAATACAACCAACAGAACATATAAAACTGAATCAAAAAGTTAAACATCTTTAAGATGTTTTCTTTACATGTGAAATAAAGAAAACTGTTACAAACTGAAACAGGAAGTGCTTCTGGACCAGTGTTGTTTACATCTTGCAAAATGTGACGGTGAGGATATTTTCAATTTGATGGCAAAAGTAAAATGAGTTCATTAGCCTGTTGTTCTTGAACACATTGCTTTACTTTGACACCAAATATTGTCATGAAGTCCGACTCCTGTTGCTGATCTGTGACTCTCGATTTATTAAACCGATACATTCAGTTTTTAATTGTAGTGTCTGTTCTCTAACTGAACTAAATGTTTTTATTAAAACAAAATCGACATTGGGGGCGGTGCCGTGATGTAACTGGTGTTGCTTCTGAACACCGACTATCGTAGCAAGTCTAATGCGTGTAGTGATGTGTTCTCTTTATTATTGATTATTGTGTGTGTGTTCAGCTGCAGAGAGATCTGGAAGAGGCCATTCAGCTCTGCGAGACTGTTGGGTTTGAGAAAGTGAGTAAACACGCACATTTTTTTGGGATTGTTGAATGTTCTTTTCCTTTGGAAATGCTTCATATGTAGTGTTGGGTATCGTTTGTATTAAAAAACATTGTTTTAATGCCATTGTTGAACCCTGCTAATAAATCAAACATCACCTTTTTATTTATTTTGTAAAGGATGCTGTTATAGCCGAGCGAGACCTGGCCAAACACACGCTGGATCAGCTGACCTCCGACCTGGAGAGTGTGAAGGCAGAGAAGGACTCGCTTCAGAAAGACAAGGACGCCCTGCAGAAGGACATCGAGGAGAGGAGAGATGCGGACGAGTTCGAGAAACTGGAGGAGGAGGCCAAGAGGGAGTACGAGGTGATCAGAGCGCCTCAGCTAAGCTTCATCCTCGCGTACAGCGGATCTGGTTTACATGTTCTGTCTTCACACAGGGGGAATTAGAGTCGGAGAACTCCAGGCTGAAGCAGGACCTAAAGCGATCTGAAGAAATGATCCAACAGCTGAAGGTCTGCTCTCATTCTTTCTTTCATTCGCTTTCGAATGTGTGTATCATGTCCATATGAACTCCGTGCTGTTCTCCACAGGCTGATCTGGCGACGATGTCATCCGAGCTCCAGAAGAACACCGCTCTGACCGCTGAGCTTCAGAGATTTGTACGTATGTTGATATACTATCACTAAATATAGGCCAAATTGTGCAGCCCTACAAACAAGATTTTCTTCTTAAACTAGTCAATTTTGACCAGAAAAGTCACAATTCGATTTGTCAACAGAAATCAAAATGATGCTTTCTAGGAAACGGTAACTCTGTCTCATTCATGCTATATTGCAATCTGCAGAGCGACAAGGATCTTGTGCATGAAGTGACGTGTCTGAGGCGCTCTCTGGATGATGCGGAGACTCTCAGTTTGGATACGAAGAAGGAATGGGCCTTCCTGCGCAGCGAGAACATCCGCCTCAAAGAGAGAGACGTGAGTACAGCTGCGTGTGTGTGTGGACATAAATCCATCTATGTATTGTGGAGAGTGACTGTATATATTGTGTATAGTTCACCCAAAATAAAAACATTTCTGTTAGGAAAAAACGTAAGTTTTCAGCGTTTTAATGTCAGTACATTAACCTACTATATATGACGTATATTAATGCATTGTGAATATTTGTTGGCCTGATAATGCCAAATGTTTGTTACCAGTGAAAGTGTCCTACATTATTTTAAATACTTCTAGTCTGAGACAGAGTGCAAGCAGATTTGTCTATAATAATGTTTTCAGCATCATGAATATTCTTATTATGGTGTCTGAGTCCTGCTTTGGGTTTCCAGCACTGTGTCCAAATGGTGGTGTGTTTAATGTGAGTCATGTGACTTTGCTCAGGTGACCCTGACCACAGACTATGAGAAGATGGAAACTGTGGTGAAGACGCTTCAGGAAAAGCTAGAGCTGGAGAAATCTCGCTTCAGGAATATGCAAACCGATCTCCAAAGAGAGCTGATGGGAGCCTTCGACGAGAACACCAAACTGACGGCTCTGCTGGACGGGAAAGTGCCGAAAAGTGGGTGTAGAACCGCCAAAGAACATGCAGGAGGTTCTCAGTACATGTAGTCAGTTTTGAAACATGGTCTTCATTCTCATCATCTTGTCAATGATTCACAACGATCAGTTGAACCAACATCACAGGGATGGTTCAGTCCAAACCCATATGACTTCATTTATCTTCGAAACAAATGTAGATGTTGTTTGTTTTTTTTAATAATATCATATTTTTGTCCATCCATTGAAATTTGACAAGCTTCAAAAGGCACAAAGATATTGTCAAAAATAATCCTTGATAATTAAGAGGTTTAGTCTCGCAGTATCTCTTTATTTTGATGAATACGTTTAACTTGTTTTTTTAAATTTTTATTCATATTGACTATGATCAACATGCTTGTCAAATATGGTAAACAGCAGCTAAACTGTTGCACTTCATGTATATCATATTCTCATGGGTTACTTGAATGAAGCTTGAATCTGAATTTCAATATATGGACAAAAATGTGTTTTCCGAAGATTAACGAAAGTCATGTTTAAAATGACATGAGGGAGATTAAATGATGACAGGATTCATTTTTTTTACGACCTATTCCTCTAAGATTTAGCACACTGGTACATGCAGCGTTTCAATCATTGTGATGTTAGTCTGTCATTTAAGGAAGTAATTTGTTACTTGTGATGTTCCCGCTCTTCACAGATCTGACTGATAATCTGCTGTTGGAGAAAACACTGTGTGACGTGCGTAAGGAGCTTGACCAGAGTCTCGAGAGGGAGCGACATCTGCAGAGCAAGGCGGAGGAGGTCGAGACGCTCTCTGTGAAAGTGGAGGAATTACAGACACAGGTCAGAACCGACTCATGGCGTCTTAGCTAGCTTCTGCACCGACACCGGTGTCTAAATCTCCTCCATTACGGTTCATTCTCAGGTGTGTGTTCTGTCCGAAGAGCTGAGTTCTGCTCGAGAGGAGCGAGACGCTCTGGTATCTGCTCAGGCCGCTGTGAAAGCAGGAGTCGGTGAGACGTGTGTGTCTGCGGATCGGCCGCTGGAGACGGAGAGCGGTCTGGTGGAGGAAGCAGAACTGACCCGACAGATCACACACACTTCAGAACACCTGCAGAACATCCAGACGGACCTGGAGGAGGCCACGCAGGAGAAGCACACACTGCTGGCGGCACTGGAGGAGGCCACGCAGAAGGTACACACACGGGCAGACACTTGTAGTGGATGATTTTTGTTGTTTCATGGGTTAGTTGTTGCAGATCTAGTGTTAACACTGTTTCCCCGTCAGTCGCTGCAGCTGAGCTCAGAGCTGGAGTGTGTGTGCGGCGAGAGAGACGCGCTTCTGTCTGAGATGCGGAGAGTTCAGAGTGAGCCGGATGAGATGGAGGACCTGCGACGCGCCGTCATCTCCCAAACTGAAGAGCGAGAGCAGATGCAGGAGATCCTACAGGCCCTGAGAGGCGAGCGGGACCAGCTCAAGAGCGACCTGGAGGAAAATGTGGAGATGGTGAGCGCTTGCGACTGCCGGCAGGTCACATGATCTCGCTCGGCTACAGAGCCTTTAACCCTCATGCATCCATTTAAAAGTCGGTAAAAATGTCTGTCTGGAAAAAACGGTCATAAAAATTAAGTTTGGGAGCACAGATTTAAATTTGGTCTCATTTTAAAGACCCATGGCAGATCAGTGTTGAGGGAAAAAGAAGTTTAAAAAGTGTCAATAACATGTTTCATAAAATTTATATCTATAATGTTTTTGAGTTCTAAAACTTCTAGAAAATCAAAGCCATAAATCTAAATATTTACAGATTTGAGGTTAATGTCTATTTAATATCTCTCAAATATTACAAGCACACACACAATGTTCATTACATGCTTGCAAACCACACTGACATCATACCAACACAAGTATCGCTGCATAATCTATCCAATCGGCTCTATTATACGCACAGCAGAAAACAGGAATAAAGCGAGTGTTTGCTTTATAGGCCAAACCTGAAAATGGCACCATCTGGTATACAGTAGTAGAAATGTACATTTTGAAGCCTTGCCAACAGATGGAAGCCTATTTACAAATATTGCATCATTTTCTAGTTGAATGGCCCTGGGATTAAACATTGCCGTTTCATTGGGGACATTTGTTCAGGAACTATTTTTGTAAATTGGGTTGAAATGGTAAAATTCCATTAAGACACACACACCTGTGCCAAAATGTGTCCAGTTGGCATTAATACAGGCAAAATGATCCAACTGAGAGACAGTGTCCGTAACCCTGATCTGTAACCCTCACTGCAGATAATCGAGACTCAAGCAGAGCTGAGAGACGCTCAGGAGACGGTGAAGGACCTGCGGGGGGAGATACTCAATCTGAGGTCGCAGAGAGGTCAGGTCCAAACGAGCCTAGAGCATCAGGTACTCGTCAATTACAGCTCCTGCGATTTCAGACATTTTTTATTTTTGGCTTCCACTGATTATGATTATGAAAAGAAGATAATAGCGATATAAACTTTATTGCACTGCATTCTGTTTCCCAATGATTATTTCCTTCCCCTCCTTCACAGTAATGTGATTTCATTATCCCCTAAAAGTCTAGACTTGAACATCCAAATCGGTACAATATGAGTGTCGTAAAAATGCGTTCTAATGCAGGACGTGCTTGCTAATTACAGTTATTAATGCATTATGTGTGTGTGTGCAGATGAAGCAGCCGACAGAAGAAGAGCGACCGCTGTGTGAGGGATCTGACCATCATGAGCAGTCGGAGGCGCTGGAGCAGATGAAGGCTGATCTCAGGTCTGTGACGGAGGAGAGAGAGCAGCTTCGGGAGAGCCTGCAGCAGATGCACACACTTCTGGAAGAGAAGACTGCGATGGTGAGCGTCACTACAAGAGGAGTTCCCGTTTCACACAAGAAACAGCTCTTGCTTACAGTTTCAGATTCAGCTTCATGATCATCATGCAGAGCCAATAAAAACACAGTCAGCATCTGACCAGACGTGCCAACCGTAAATATATCCGTGTTTTGTTTTAGATTTTGCAGGTTCAGTCCGAGTTACAGCAGCAGCGTTTGAATCAAGAACAGGATTCGGGCGAGGAGAACAGCGCTCCGCTACAGGTCTGTGACTGACCTCTGACATGATCTGAGTTTCACCTTTAGACATCTCCTGCATTGACGGTATTATATGAGAACTGAACTGATCTGGACGATGACATCACGGTTTACTCCAGAGCGACTGTATATATATGTATATATAACTAAATAACTTATTTACAACAAAATGAAGCATCACTGAACTTAATCTGGACTGTGACGGCATTTTCTAGACACAAACTTGCATTATTCTCTTGTTATCTCTGTAAAGCTGCTTTGCTTTACACACACACACACTCACAGTAAAGCGCTGTATAAATGAAGCCGACTTCAGAGTTTGTGCGGGTTAATCTGATGTTGTGATGTTCTACAGATCCAGACGCTAAAGAAAGAGCTTGAGACTTTATTGGAGGAGAGGAACCAGCTGACGTTGAAACTTCAGGAGACGTCTGAGCAGGTGGAGATCTGGAACTATATGTATTTGTGAAATGAATATAGACGTCTCCAGCTGCCCTTGACGTGTGAGAATAAGTGTGCGGTTCATTCTCAGGTGTGTGTTCTGTCCGAAGAGCTGAGTTCTGCTCGAGAGGAGCGAGACGCTCTGGTATCTGCTCAGGCCGCTGTGAAAGCAGGAGCCGGTGAGACGTGTGTGTCTGCGGATCGGCCGCTGGAGACGGAGAGCAGTCTGGTGGAGGAAGCAGAACTGACCCGACAGATCACACACACTTCAGAACGCCTGCAGAACATCCAGACGGACCTGGAGGAGGCCATACAGGAGAAGCACACACTGCTGGCGGCACTGGAGGAGGCCACGCAGAAGGTACACACACGGGCAGACACTCGTAGTGGATGATTTTTGTTGTTTCATGGGTTAGTTGTTGCAGATCTAGTGTTGACACTGTTTCCCCGTCAGTCGCTGCAGCTGAGCTCAGAGCTGGAGTGTGTGTGCGGCGAGAGAGACGCGCTTCTGTCTGAGATGCGGAGAGTTCAGAGTGAGCCGGATGAGATGGAGAACCTGCGACGCGCCGTCATCTCCCAAACTGAAGAGCGAGAGCAGATGCAGGAGATCCTACAGGCCCTGAGAGGCGAGCGGGACCAGCTCAAGAGCGACCTGGAGGACAGTAACGGGATGGTAAATACTGAAGTCTGCTCGTTATATTAATATACAGAATCAGCATTTGAGGTGGATCAAAGTAGTCCTGAGACGAGAACGGTTCAAAATTCATGTATAACTTTGAAAGGTTTTGATCAACTTCAAATGTTGACTACTGTACATGATAAAGAGGTTATGTTTTTATAAAGTCCTGATGTGTTTCAGGCTCTACTAGAACCTGCTTTCTACTCCTGCTTGAATGTTGATTATTCTCCATTGTTGCAGCTCCTCTCTTCCCAGTCTGTCAGTAACGCTCTGTTTACTTCCTGTCTTTATGAAGCGCCTCCTTCTGAAAAGCACACTGTGCTCTGATTGGTTGGCTGGATCACTGTGTTGTGATTGGTTGAGTGCTTTGTGTGTTTGGGAAATGTCCCGCCCCTTTTCATATCCGCTAGGCTTGCCGCGATAGACGGTGTTGACGGTGTTACCGGTTTTAAGCCCCATCACCGGTGACATCACTTTCCCACCGTGACACCGCGATGTCTTGACTTTTTTTTTTTAAGTATTCGTTTTTGCTAAAATATTTATTTGAATTAATTAAAAATAATAATTTTCAATTATTTAGTTCTGAAGAGAGCATTATAATTAAAAATGAACTGCGCAACGCGTGCCGTCACGTCACAGATCAGCAAGCATCAGGATTCTTTAGCACGTGTGGAGACGAGAACGAGTCAAATTACAGAAAAGCAAGATAATGGCGGAAGATTTGGTGTCAAAACGCAATGCAAAAGCGCCTGTTTGGCAATATTTTGGCCAATATATATTAATGTTAATAAATGCCAATTTATAGTGTTTTACTTTTTTTTAGAGTGCTGTCATTTATGTAGGTCCTTTTTAAAGTTTTTATTTTATATTCGTCTCTTTTTATTTGGTTTTATCTTATTGAAACTTTGTTTAATTTATTTAGGCCTATTTTGTTTTCTTATTCGTTAATAAACGTTTTATTTTTTTGGGGGGCCCACAGTTTGCCGATTTTCACTTTATTTTTATTCGTTCGTTATGCTAATAAAAGTTCTGTCTATTTTATTCGTTTACTATTCTAATAAAAGTGCTGTCTAAATAAAAGTTTATTGTCAGCGAGTTGTTTTTTTTTTTTTTTTTTTTTTTTTGTCCATTCCAGCAATTGACGCTGAATTGCAATTGACGCTTATTTCGAAAGTGAAAGTATGTCATTTATGTAGGCTAAGGTCCGTTTTGAAGTTTTTATTTTATATTCGTCTCTTTTTAATTGGTTTTATCTCATTTAAACTTTGTGTAATTTATTTAGGCCTATTTTATTTTCTTATTCGTTAATAAACGTTATGGTTCTTATTTGTTTGGGCCCACATTTTGCCGATTTTCACTTTTTTCAGCCTATGCATGGGGTTATTTTTATTCGTTCGTTATGCTAATAAAAGTCTATAAATAAAAGTTTTATTATCAGCGAGTTGTTTTTTTTGTCCATTCAAGCAATTGACGCTTATTTCGAAAGTGAAAGTATAACGCGCACGCATTTAAAAGCTATTTAACCCCCCCCCCCCCCCCGCCCTGCCCTCCACGGTGACACCGGGATTACCGGTGTTGTCACACGTCGATTAACCGGTGGGAAATTTTCCTCACCGCGGCAACCCTAATATCCGCCAGTTTAACACACTACTAACTCACTCAACCAGGCCACGCCCCTTTATTCTGCGCATTAATTATTATAATGAGGAATATTGTGACGTGTTAAACTCGAGACTACAGTGGAGGCGTGTCAGGAGTTCAGGAACACTGACACTCATACAGAGGAGAACTGGAGCTTTTTCATGATCACAAAAAGCATAAATGTAAAGCTTAATAGGTCATCTTTAAAATGAGGTGTGTGTGTGTGTGTGTGTGTGTGTCAGCTTATGCAGGTTCAGCAGGAGCGCATCGGCCCAAAGATGGACACTCATCATGATGAGCTCCTCCAGCAGGTAATCTGAGACACACTCCTAATGTGAACGCATTGGATGCTGGTTCTCGTGATGTTTACTGACCGTCTGTCACAGCTGCAGCGGCTCAAGGAGGATCTGGAGACCACGAGCGCGGAGAAGAGCCAGCTGAAGTCGGATCTGCAGGACAATGTGGAAATGGTGAGATGAACACAGCTGAGCCGCTGTTTTTGATGGGTTGAAAACGGAAATATTATTATAATGTAAATCATCTGTTTTCTATTTATATATATAGTAAAGTGTAATTTATTCCTGTGATCAAAGCTGAATTTATCATCATTACTCCAGTCTTCAGTGTCACATGACCCTTCAGAAATCACTCTAATATGAGGATCTGATGCTCAAGAAACAGTTATGATTATTATCAGTTTTGAACACGGTTGATATTTTTGTGGAAACCATCTTGCATTTAATTTTCGGGATTCTTTTTATAAAGTTTATTTATTTGAAATAGAATCGTTTGTATCATTATAAATGTCACTTTGGACCTATTGAATGCCTCCTTACTGACTAAAAGCTATAATTATAACTCCGGTGATGATCATCATAACACCGGTGATGCGTGTATTAAATTTATTCTGGTATTTGGTACGAACGGCTAGACCACCAGCACTAATTATACATTTACCTTTTTTCAAATGCAGATGATTGAAAACCAAGAGGAGCTGAGAGGAGCTCTTGAGAAGGTGAAAGATCTTCAGAACGCTTTACTAGAGCTGGAGTCTCAGCGGACGCTCCTGGAGGCCAACCTCTCTGAACACACATGTGAGATGGAGAAGATGAAGGCCAGCATCACCTCGCTGACGGAGGAGAGAGAGCAGCTCCAGCTAACCCTGAGGAGAGAACAGCAGGACCGAGACCAGACGGTACACACACACACCTTTCCATCCTTAACTTCATACATAACCCTTTTAATTCTGCTCTAAATATCTTAAGTGTTCCCGACCTCTTTTGGGCAAATGTGGCCTCGCATTCCAGTCATTCCTAATGGGGTCAAATTGATCCGCGAGGGAAGGATTTGTTAATTTACACACAACTCCTCGAATCCATTCATTTTTTTGTGTTTGCGTCAATAGCCAAAAGCCTTCATGTAAACCTCTAAATCAATCCAGCTGAGCTCGGTCACAGTGGAAAGGAAGGTGTCGACCTAAAATAATCCAAACTATATTTATTTAGTGGTTATCCAAAGCAAAAACACACAACACACTTGAGTTATATTGTGAATCTTCACTCATTTTCATCACTACAGTGCAAAAACACAAAACTAAACTGTTAAAAATATTTTTGCTGCAGTGAATAATGCAATTAAAAATCGACCCTTGTGACTGGTTTTGTGGTCCAGGGTCACATGAGGTTTCCGGCCAACAGCGAACTCTGATTTTAATGTGTTCCTTTGGTTCAGATGGCCCAGCTGAGGGCAGAGCTCCAGTCTGTGTGTGCCGAGAGAGACCGAGTGTCCTCTGAGAGGATCGGAGACGTGGATCACATGGACCGGGTGACCTCTGTGACTGAGGAGCGGGATCGGCTCGCGGAGTCTCTTCAGCGGCTCACACACGAGAGCGAGGCGCTCAAGAGAGATCGGCAGATGCAGGACGAGACGGTGAGACCCTCATCCAGGGCTACATTTGAGTTTCTTAAATATTAACACAATTCAAATTAATTGATTTCTAAAGGCAATGCTTGATATGGCCACAAGAGGGTGCAATATAAACCAGATCCAGCACTGAAATTACATTCTCTTTTTAAAGTGCATTAACTTTTTAACCAATTGTTCTTAAAATATAATTTCCTTAATGTGCATGCAGGGAAAATGAGGTTAATATTAGTGCATAAAACTGTAAGTGTGACCGTGACCTGAGAAAACACACTTCAACACACAGCGTAATGAACTACATGAACACACACCGGCAAACTGGCCTTCAGAAACACTCCAGTTCCACTCAGTACATCTACACACTGATCACACACACACCAGACGCTCTGGATCTGAGACGGTGTTTCCTGCTGATGATCTCACACACACAAGCCTTTTCCGGCCACTTTTCACCTTAAAGGGTTAGTTCACCCAAAAATGAAAATTCTGTCAGTATTTACTCACCCTCATGTTGTTCAACCCCGTAAGACCTTCGTTCATCTTCGGAACACAAATTAAGATATTTAAGATATTAAGATCGCTCCTGCATACAGTCCATAGGCTTCTTGAGGGAATGACTCTTGCTGTCCTCGAAAAGTCATTAAAGACATCGTTAAAATAGTCCAAGTGACTACAGGGGCTCAATCTTAAGTTTATCAAACGACGAGAACACTTTTGTGCGCAAAAAAACAACAAAAATAACGACTTTATTTCAACTATTCGTTTATTTCTCCCTCTGCGCGAGTCAGGTTACTAGTTTAATAGCGTAAGCTTCTGTTATTGTACGTCACACGCATCACACACACATGACCAGCGTCGGCCAATAGTGAGCCTACGTGTGACGTAGCTCTACGCAATCACACTACGTTAACTGACTTACAGGCTCATGGAGAAGGAAGTGAATAGTTGAAATAAAGTCGTTATTTTTGTTGTTTTTTTGCGCACAAAAGTGTTCTTGTCGTTTGATAAACTTAAGATTGAGCCCCTGTAGTCACTTGGACTATTTTAACGATGTCTTTAATGACTTTTCGAGGACAGCAAGAGCCAGTCCCTCAAGAAGCCTATGGACTAGTATGCAGGAGCGATCTTAATATCTTAAATATCTTAATTTGTGTTCCGAAGATGAACGAAGGTCTTACGGGGTTGGAACAACATGAGGGTGAGTAAATACTGACAGAATTTTCATTTTTGGGTGAACTAACCCTTTAACAACATAGCCACACCGTGCTGTACTGGATAAGCTAACAAACTGAATGTGCCAGCTACATCATCTCACACACCAAACATTCAAATGCATGGTTTCTGCGTTCGAATGTGCAGTCTAAAAGAATCACATCTTTATTTGACACTTCTGTTAATCCCCCACGATCCCCAGCTGGTGGAGCTGCGAGAGCGTCTGCGGTGTGCGGAGAACGAGAGCGGTCTGCAGGAGCTGCAGAGCAGTCTGGCCTCCGTCAGTGAGGAGCGAGAGCAGCTCCTGGAGATCCTGAAGCTCAACCGAGAGGAGAAGGACCAGATCGTGAGTAAAGGGATAGTTCACACACTCATGATTTACTCTCCCTCAAGTTATCCTAGGTGTGTCTGATTGGATTTGTCTGAAAGAAAAATGTCAGAGTTCTATAAAAAAAAAAATGAATGTCCTGGCTCTTCCAAGCTTTATAATGGGAGTCAATGGGTATATATTTTTAAAATTCATTTAACCCCCATAATAGGTGTTTTTGAAGCTTCTCTATTGGTTGTTTAAATTATCTTGGAGGTCAGAAAAGTTTAAGAATTGCTGATTACTCTCTCTCTCTCAGATGCTGCAGCTTCGTGAGGATCTTCTGTCGTCTTCCGAGAGAACCGGAGAGAAGATGAAGATGGCTGAAGCTAACGCTAGTGCCCTAGCTGAAGCTAACGTTAGCGCTCTGACTGAGGAGCGAGACCGGCTCTTGGAGTCTCTGCAGGTCCTCAGAGACGAGAGAGAGCAGATCCTGAGAGAGCAGCAGGAGACGCTAGCGGCGATAAAGACGGCTGAAGCTAACGCTAGTGCTCTGGCTGAAGCTAACGCTAGTGCCCTAGCTGAAGCTGAAGCTAACATTAGCGCTCTGACTGAGGAGCGAGACCGGCTCTTGGAGTCTCTGCAGGTCCTCAGAGACGAGAGAGAGCAAATCCTGAGAGAGCAGCAGGAGACGCTAGCGGCGATAAAGACGGCTGAAGCTAACGCTAGTGCTCTGGCTGAAGCTAACGCTAGTGCCCTAGCTGAAGCTGAAGCTAACATTAGCGCTCTGACTGAGGAGCGAGACCGGCTCTTGGAGTCTCTACAGGTCCTCAGAGACGAGAGAGAGCAAATCCTGAGAGAGCAGCAGGAGACGCTAGCGGCACTGAAGACGGCTGAAGCTAACGCTAGTGCCCTAGCTGAAGCTGAAGCTAACATTAGCGCTCTGACTGAAGAGCGAGACCGGCTCTTGGAGTCTCTACAGGTCCTCAGAGACGAGAGAGAGCAAATCCTGAGAGAGCAGCAGGAGACGCTAGCGGCGATGAAGACTGATGAAGCTAACGCTAGTGCCCTAGCTGAAGCTGAAGCTAACATTAGCGCTCTGACTGAAGAGCGAGACCAGCTCCTGGAGTCTCTACAGGTCCTCAGAGACGAGAGAGAGCAGATCCTGAGAGAGCAGCAGGAGACGCTAGCGGCGATGAAGACTGATGAAGCTAACGCTAGTGCTCTGGCTGAAGCTGAAGCTAACATTAGCGCTCTGACTGAGGAGCGAAACCGGCTCCTGGAGTCTCTGCAGGTCCTCAGAGACGAGAGAGAGCAGATCCTGAGAGAGCAGCAGGAGAAGAGCGAGATGGTGAGACGCTTCCCTTTGATACTCGTACGGACCATTAAAGGAGACGTGTCATGAAAATCAGAGTTTTCCCGTAGCGTTTGCATTTAAAGGGACACACACAAAAACAGTGTTTTTGTTTTGGCAGATGGAGCTGTTGAGGCAAGGGCTTCAGTCCGCGTGTGCCGAGAGAGACCGTCTGATGTCAGAGAGAGACGCTGCATGCAACCAATCCAGCGCCTCCGTCAGTGTGACATCACTGAGTGAGGGAGGAGACCTTCAGGAGATCCTGCAGGGCGTCAGAGAGGTAACACCACATGACTATGGGGCTCTCCCATACAGCAGGAACTCTGGAGTGACGCGAGACGCGTGTGTTTATTTTGACAGCGGTGGGAACGCCAGAGCTCACGTTCACCTGTTCTTTAGTGTACAACGCACAACGCAACGGGAAATCAGTTACGATAAACGCTAATATAATAAGAATGGTTAATTTTGATTTCATGATGAATATTGTTTACTCTGGTGGGGTGTGTGCCTTTCTGAAGGAATGAAGCTGTTTCAGTGTGTGTTCTCCATAAATCTCTCCTCAGCTGATCCAGGTCCAAGGAGAGCTCAAACAGAAGAAACACCAGGAGTCAGATCCCATGAGCCACCGAGCTCAACTTCAGCAGGTACAGGATCAACGTCTGTGTTCTCTCTCTCTCTCTCTCTCTCTCCCTATATATATATATATTAGAGCCCGACCGATAAAAGATTTTGAAAGCCGATACCGATACAAATATTTTGGGGTTTTAAAATCCGATATTCCGATATATCGGCCGATTATTATTATTTATTTTTTTATTAAATATTGTTGGATTTCACACACGTGTAAAAGAAAAGCTAACTTTTCTGCACAAGATACGTTTGATACTTTTTCTCTATGTCTAAATGTTCACTCCTCAAAAATATAACTTACATTTTACAATGCAGGGACTGTAACTAGAGATATGC
Source organism: Pimephales promelas (assembly GCF_988280905.1). Taxonomy (NCBI): domain Eukaryota; kingdom Metazoa; phylum Chordata; class Actinopteri; order Cypriniformes; family Leuciscidae; genus Pimephales; species Pimephales promelas. Next base: position 42,260,746 of record NC_142774.1, on the reverse strand, counting down.
TAGTTATAAATACAGTAATCATTACTTTATTTAGGCAGAAAAAGTTCATTGTGGTTTCCAAGCTCATTAATGTTAACATTAGCGGTCTTCCACTGATGATAGTGGCGTTAGCTAGCTTTTTGGTTAGCTAGTCTATGATGAGCCATAATTTAGCAATAGTTAAATCATACTGCAAGTAAAATATACATTTTAATATACATTAAAATATACATTTTCAATACAACAGGCCAAGGAGAGATGATTGAAGCATGTTTCGTCCGTTTTTTGTTTTTTTTAAAAATATTCATTTATCGGCCATTATGACTGCTGATACCGATATTTTGGAAAAAGCTTAATATCAGTCGGCTGATATATCGGTCTGGCTCTTATATATATATATATATTAAAATAAAATGGAGCCGTGTTGCAATGAGTCCATCAAACCGCTCTCACTCCCGTAAAGGCCCCGATATACTTTGTAAATTGATGAACGTTCTGGCATGATGTGATTTAACAAGATCAAGTCAATAACAAGGTTATTTTGTGGAGTTCGAAACAAAGTGAACTTCCTGGAAACGGCCAATAGCATTTGGTTTAGCTCACACACTGGAAGCGGCTCCGAGCGCTGATGATGCGCTGGATTCAACAGTAGATGTGGATAAACTCTAGGCATTTCATTCCGAAACCGCTATAAAACTGGAGCGTTTGAGCAACCAAGTGGTGTTTATAGCAGAGGGGCGGGGCTTCAGATTCTAGAGAGCGTTTAATTGGACCGAAGATGTGATGTCATAAAAATACCAAAAAATAAAAAAAGTTTTGAATGCTTATCTCCTAAATGCGATTGTTTTGGAAGCGTATTCAAAACCTTAAGACTAAAAGCTAAAAAACTAATTTATTTCAGAGGGCTTTTAATGTAGGAAAAGTGCAACCAGTTTGATCACTCACAATCCCCATCCCTCATGTTGTGCGGTTGTCCAGATTCAGGCCCTGACGGAGGAGCTGGAGTCTCTGAGGGGTCGGAGAGAGCGGATCCAGACGGACCTTCAGGAGGCAGCGGCGACTGTGAGCACTCATGCCATCGCTGTGACGTCAGCTGACATCCTCCACACCACTGACTGTTCTCGCTCTCTCCTGCAGTCTAAAATGTACCAGGATTTGCTCCACGTGAGTAAGGAGGAGCTGAAGCAGCAGCAGAAGGAGACGGCCGAACTGGTGGAGCGGAGCGCAGTGAACGAGGCACAGCTTCAGCACAAGGTGAACGAGAAAACACACAAGATTCCCTCACACGTCACGTGACGGCTGAATGATTCCATGCTGAATCTCTTATCCCGTTTCCTCTCAGTTGAGTCAGATGAGTGAAGATCTGTCGGCTTTGAGTGCCGTGCGAAACCAGCTCACCACCGAGATCCAGACCCTCCAAACGAACCTCAGCTCGCTCACAGGAGAGAAGGACGAACTCCTGGAGACGCTGAGGAGAACGAGGGAGGAGCGAGATCAGCTGAGGCTCGATCTGCAGAAGAGCGAGCACACGGTGAGTGTTAATCTGGGCACTTGAACTCACACTCAACGGCTCCTTTCAAGTGTGTGTGAGCGTGGATCATACCTCCAGGGACGTGTTCACTGGTTAGGAAGCGCATGTTTGTGTTAACCCGGCTGTTCTCCACACAGCTGACACACATCGAGTCTAAAGCAGAGCAACTGGAGCAGCAGAAGATCCTGCTGGAATCTGAAGTCCACTCGCTCAGTCTGGTGAGTCTGATAACCAGATCTAAGCTTAGATTAGACATTCTGTCATTTACTCTCCCCCATATTCCAAACCCAGAATATTTGAACGTCTAAATAAGATATTTCTTAAAAAACATGAGATGTTTTTGTCCCTCTAACCAGTGAGTTGCTTAAGGTTCTATATGCGATGCGCACTTTGTGTTTAAATGAATAAAAGCCTAATTTACTCAGTCATTTCCTCCCATGTTGTCCCATTTTTGGCTGAACTTTCCCTTTTAATGTTAACTTGTTTTTAAAGCGAGTGTCATTGTGTTTCAGTCTCTCACTGAGGTGAACGCTAGCGTGTCGGATCAGAGTAGCGCGCAGTCCAAACACCGCTCCGCACGCCTGGTTTCTGAGATTCATGCGTCTGAGGAGAAGCTGCAGGTAAATGTTGACGACTCTGAAACATGTGAACTCAAAACTCTGACCAGAAATCTGACGTGGGGTTTTACTTCCATGTGAAGGCGGCTTTTGCGAAGCTCCAGCTGATCGTGGATCGACCCACTGACGCGCTACATGACGTGAACCGTGACGAATGGGCCGTGATCTTTCCGCTGATCCAGTTCATTCCAGTGGCGCAGAGAAACGTCCACGCGATGCACACAACAAAAACCACTAGACTGAACAACGTGCTGGTCAAGATGGCGGTAAGAGTCAGCAGAGACCTATCTCATTTGAACAATATACCGCAATACAAAAATGCTACTATGGATCGTGACTGTGTATAGTTTTATTGTCATAACTTCATTAAACTACTATATATAATGCACTGTGTGAATATTTGTGGGCCTGAGAATGTCAGCTGTCTGTTACCAGTAAAGTGGCATACATTATTTTAAATATAGTCAGAGTGCAAGCATGTTTGTCTAACATAATTCTGCGTTTTCAGCTTCATAATTATGAATATTGTTATTCTGGTGTCTCTATTGTCCTGTGCTTTTGGTTTTATGTTGTGTGTGTAAATGAATAGACTTTTTAGCATTTAGCATTTTAAATCAACAGTACTTTTTTTTTTTTGTTAACCTTTTACCATACGTCTTGGAGTATCTCAATAATATCGCATCTTGACATGAGTGTATCGTTACACCGTTACTGTATTGTTAACGTAAGCGAAACTCTGTTGAAGGAGGCGTGCAGGAGACGAGCGCAGCGCTGCAAGACTCTCTTCGAGACGGAGGTCCAGCGTGACGTGGCCTTGTTCGAGGAGTCCCGACTGCAGGACCTGCTCGTTCTCACGGCTCGGGCTCCGGCACAGGGTTCGCCCGCTCTTCAGGACGACCTACAGCAGGTCTGGGATCAGAGACTGTCACAGCTGGTGGAAAGACGACAACAGTTCCTGCAGGTGGGGTCATATTCAGTGTTTGGCAATGGGCCACCATCAAAAACCATTCGCTATTACTCCTGAAAATACACAAATACCCATTTTTTTTGTTCCTGTCATAATGGATTAACACTATTGAGCTAATATTGGCACTATAGTCTTGTCTAGAGCTGCTTTATTGCTGATTTGATAGTTGTTCAGTTCAATAGTGTCAAAATTGGAAAAATCACTTTTGAAAATCATAAAGCAGCTCTAGAAAAGACAATTACTCAGCTTAGTTCAGTTCAATGTTGATTCAGTTACTTGATTTTTGCAAGATTGACACTATTGAACTTGTGAACATAAGCTGAATAATTGTCCCCTCTATAATTTTTCATAGTCATTAAAATGAATTGAATCAACATTAAACTGAGTTGAGCTTTCATAATTGACACTTTTGTTCTGAGAAGCTGCTTTGAATCAATCTATATTATATAGGTGAATTAGCTGTTCTGCATTTGAGATAAACAAGCCTGTCTTAATTGAAATATATTTTTAAAAAAATTAGAAATTTGGTTTTCATAGAAATATTCCACACCCAGTTTCCTAACTGATGACGAGGACTTGACAGCAGCCATCAAGTGTTAGAATTATTGCTTATTTATTATAATTTTTTTATTGTAACTTTTTTGTTTGTTTACAGAATTAAGTGCTTGTAAATTATTTATATCATCTGTACGTTTTTTTAATTGGTATGTTTCATTAAAGAAAAGATGTATGTTTCCCCAAATAAAAGTAAAGCTGAGTATCATCAGTGTCGCGGTGAAAACTAACGTGTTTAATAATGATATCTCCCAAGGGTAGCATGTACTTGTACGGTCCTAGTACTGAGCCTTGTGGTACTCCATACTGATGGATGAATAAATGAGTTGACTGTAGTTTTCCATGTTGAAATAAGTGTCTTATTTTATGTTCATCAGAAATTGGAGTGTGTTCTGAGGGTCCTAGAGGACGGTGTAGCCAAACACTCGGTGCTTGTGTCAGAGGAGCGTCAGCACAGGACTCGTGCGCTCTCGGATCTCAAGGCTCTGCTAACGTCTCCTCAGTCCGCCGCTATTATACAGCTCCACGAGCAACAGATCACGCGTCGCACTAAAGCCGTCGAGCTTCTAAATGCACATTATATTGTGAGTGATGCATGTTTCGAAATGGTTTTATCTGTTTTCGTCTTGCTGCTCTTTCCTGACCAATCTGTGCTCGTCAACAGGCTCTGATGAACGACTGCGAGTCTGAGATCTCGCCGCTCTTGTCGTCGTCGTCTGAGTCTGAGCGGCGGCTGAAGGATCTGAGAAGAGAGACTGCGACTCTGCTGAAAGCGCTGAACGGCACCCTTCCCAAAGCTGAGGCCGAACTCCTGCAGGACAATCTCAGTCTGACGCTGCGGCTGCAGCAAACGCAGAAGCAGGTGGAGGTACGCGGCGGGTCTAATGTGCATCTTATTGTGAACAATTCATCCATGCATATGTTGGTGCACATATGAAGAGTTCAGATGCAAAAGCCTCTAAGTGCCATTTGAAATTTTCTTCTAGAATGATAATTTTTATCAAGCTTGTATATTTAAGTTCAGTGATTGCACTTAAATGGCAATGATAATTACCTATTAATTGTTATTTAAGTGAAATTACTGAACTTAAATATACAAGTTTGATAAAAATCATCATTAAAGAAGAAAATTTCAAATGGCATTTAGAGGCTTTTGCATCTGAACTCTTCATATTCACTCTACTAAAGCATAAAAATACCATCTTTGCAGATATTTAGGTTAAGTTCACATCCTCGTTTCTTTGAAAAACACTTCTAAAGCCAGTTATTTTACTTTTACATGTTCAGTGTTGTCAGTCGGTTTTTGTATTGTGGCTCAAACACAGCGTAAAAACACACCGGGTCAGAGATTGCAGATTCCACGCAACCTAAAAATCCTCGAGAGCATATTAAAACATGGATAAATCAACTTCTCCTTGGCTTTCATTGTCAAGGGATCTCTGATATTTAGATTTTGGACTGCAGTACCGGTTTCATCCACTAGCTGTAATTCTTACTGCACATTTAACCTTGTAATTGAATAAAAAAATTCAAGATTGGATCTTCTGGTGAAATTAGACTTTTTTTCCCTCTATTTTTTTATTAAGATCCACAAAAATGAATCAATGTTATTACAAATTCATTGCTTGAGTGTGTGATGGTGAAGTGCTCCCCGTTGTGTGTCTGGCAGGAGGTTCTGGAGCAGACGGAGGACCTGAAGCTTCAGGCGGACTCTGCGCACCGGACACGGCTCCAGCTCCAGGAGCTCAGTGCCCAGCTGAAGCAGAAGCAAGGCCTCGTTCACAGCCTGGAGGCTAAACTCAAAGAGGCAGAGGTTCGTATGAATCCCTCAATAACCTCATGTGTTGTTCTTGCTACCATGTTTTTTTTGTTGTTGTTTGTTTTTTAATTATTTATTTATTTACTTATTTTTTATTATTGAGTTTCATTTTGGAAAAAAATGATGATGTAGGACAAGGACAAATATGTTGTAAAAAATATGACCAAAAGTGTATTTTATGTCTTGCAATGTCAATAAAAAAAATAAAAATAAAAAATAACCTCATGTGGCTCAGCTTCGGCTGTGATTGGATAACTGGAGTAACCAATGGCTTCGCAGCATCTCTAATGTTGGTTTGGTGTTTCTGAAAGTCAGAGTGAGGGGGTTTATTTCCTTCCAGAAGCGTCTCACACACACAAATAAAGTTAAACTCGCTACTTGTGATGCTAACACAGCTAGCGTCACGGCTGCAATACCGTCAGGTGTTTTTCACCTGTGGTTTGTATCTCTCCGCCTCATGCTTGGTATTTCTCCTTAAATTTGTCGTGCAGGTCCAGTTTAAGAGGAACATGACACCGGCTGCCGCTGAACTCGCTGACTTGAAGGACAAACTCGTCAAAATGGAGCTGGATCACATCGCAGTCTCCACCAGCCATGAGAAGGAGTGAGTGCTGTGACTGGAGCCTGTTAGCGTCGTGCAGATCCGAGACTGGGGAGAGTGTGTAACGTTTTCTGTGATTCCTTCCTCCTAGAATGGCCCAGATGAGCTCCATGTTGGAGCACCGAGCCGACGTGATCCGCAAGCTGAAGGAGAGCCTGAGGAAGAAGCAGCAGGACGACGAGCAGTCATGTGAGCGAGTCTAGTCTGTGTAGAACTGAACGATCACATGGTCAAATGCTTTAAAAATATAAAAATGAATTCAGGGTCTTTCAAAGTACTCTTAGTTTAACTTGCTTAACTTTGTTGTTTTGAAGGGCATTGACAATTTATTTTGGGTGAGCTAGCCCTTTAAGAGGAATGGATTCAGTGTTGTCATGTGACTTCTATAAGTGTTGTAAATGTGTTCTGCAGTCGCAGACGGGGACGAGTTTGTCCTGAATTTGGGCTCAAACACCAGAGCGGTCTCGTCCCTCAAAGAGAAGGTGGAGGAGCTTCAGAAGAAGAACGCTCAGTTTGAGAGGTAACCGCACTGCAACATCACTTCCTGTCTGCGGTTTAGATCTCTGTGTTTCAGAGTGGCCTGAATCCTCTAAAGTGTGTGAACGCCATACAGGAGTGACTCTAGATGTGGCGAGCAGCATGTTTGAGTTATTGGCTGTAAATGAACTGATGTCAGCAAACGTTGGTGTTCTCGCTCTGCGATATGAACAAAAGATATCTGTGTGTTTTTAGGATGAGTTGTGACTACACACACTACCAGTCACAAGTTTTGGATCGGAACGATCTTGTTTTTAAGAAGTCCCTTCTGCTCACCAAGGCTACATTTGATTTAATAAAAAAAAAAATATTATTCTAATGTAAATCAGCTGTTCTCGATGTGAATATACAGTAAAGTGTAATTTATTCCTGTGATTAAAGCTGAATTTATATTATTAAATACTGAATTTATTTAACAATATTACTCTCTTATTTTTTTATTTTTTTATTTTTTTAAATCAAATAAATGCAGCTTTGGACAGCAAAAAAGACTTCTTTGAAAAACATTAAAAATCATACCCATCCAAAACTTTTGACGAGTAGTGTGTGTGTGTGTGTGTGTATATATTTACGGTCCTAACCCTCGTCAACCGCGTGTCGTCCTGTAGTCTGGTGAGCAAGCAGCAGGAGGAGCTCCACAAGTGGAAGCGGCGAGCGTATAAGATCAAGGAGAGCGTGAGAGACGCTCCATGCACTCCGAAGAAGCGGCAGCCGCCCCTGAGCCAGACCGAGGTCAACTCCCCGAAGAGAGCCTTCGACTCGCCCAAGAGCAAGATCTTCGACTCGCGCTCCAGCGCTCCCCTCGCCCTCGGACGGCCCACGCAGTTCTTCGACAACTCCAGCCTCGGGACCATGCCAGGTACTCCTCCTGCACCCTGACCCCACTGCTGACCCTTACCCTGACCCTGACCACACAGCTAACCCTTACCCTGACATCATCCTAGAGCTAGTGGGGTGACTGAGTTCAAAAATGCTAATTAGAGCTGCAGGATTAATCGTTTAAAGATCGGACCTTATTCCTCGGTGATGACGAGTTCATCCAGTTCATCAAGTCTTCAAACGAGTCATCGAATACTGGAATGATTCGTTCTGATTGAACGATGTATTTAATGATTTCGTCTGAACCTCTAGTGATTTACATCTTATTGTTTTATCTCATCTCTATTTAGTATCTTTGTCCAGAATTGTGTGGAAGTAAATAATAAAATTAAAGTTTCACTATTAAAAAAAAAAAACTGAAGCTGTAGGCCTGTCACGAAAAAACTGAAGACCGCAAGTACGTCCTTTAGTAGAGATACGGCTCTTCCGGTTGGCTTTTAACAACGGTGGAGTCCGATAGATACCGCTGGAGCAAATCTCTCCGCGACCTGCCTGAAGTCACATGACGATGTGGTTCGGATGGTAAAGTGGAAACTCGTGAAAGCTGAGTAAAGCTCAGCACTACACACACACACACACACACACACACACGTTAGGCACGTGAATGACATGCATCACTCGGGAACCAGTGCTGTGTGTTTTTAATTGAACATGTCTGGCGCTGGAGTTCACATGCTCTCTGTGTGTGTGTGTGTGTGTGTGTGTGTGTGTGTGTGTGTTGTCAGAGGTGTCGTGTTCGTCGGCCGGGCCGCTCCTGGACTCCTCTGACAGTGATGATGAGGGTAAACTGCACGTGTGTGTGTGTGTGTGTTGGGGTTCTCACTAACCTGCTGTGGGGACACTGTGTATCACTGGGGGTTCAGAGGGATATGAAATCCTGCCGAATATGAGTCTCACTCCTGATTGGCCGGTTGTGTGGCGGGTTCACGCGTGTCACTGGGGTGTTACTGGAGTTTCACTTCCTGGCCCATGTGAGGGTTAAACGATGATTAACGCTCGTACAGTATTGGTGATCGGACACTGAGAACTCCACAGCCTGAACTGAATAATGGCTTCAACTCTACACCAGATGATGTCATTCAGCACAACTTATTCAGTTCGGGTCAACAACGGTCCATGCTCAAACTCAGCAGCGTCATTTTTCAGATCTTATACATATGAATAGTTAAGAAAAATGCAGCTCGGCTGTGAAGCATCTCTACTAAATGAACTTTGTAACATTGAGACTAATTAAACTTAATTGAATCAACATCGGGCTGAATAATATTAATAGAATTTTTCATAATTGATGAACTTTTGCAGTATTGACCGTTACTGAATTGATTAAGTTGATCTGAATAATGCCACTGTCTCCTGTAGAGCTGCTTTTCAGAATTAATGTAATTTCATAATGTTTAATAGAAATGAATGTCGTTTCAGAGTCCAGCGCCGCCGTGGGGTCAAGCGCCGCAACTCTCGACGACTGGTGGCAGATTCCCAGCGCTTCTGCCTCGGAGCCCGACGCTGATGCTAACGTGAACGCCAACGCCTGTCCGACGCAGTGACGGCACTGATGCTAACGTGAACGCCAACGCCTGTCCAACGCAGTGTGAACGCTAACGCCTGTCCGACGCAGTGACGGCACTGATGCTAATGCGAACTCTAACGCCTGTCCGACGCAGTGTGAACGCTAACGCATTGACGATGCTAACGTGAGCGCTAACGCCCTGATCTTCTAAACTCAGTCGCTGTCTGTCCATGAAGAAACTTCTTTTCTCTTTTTTATGTTGTTATGTTTTCTGTAAATAAAGTCGATGTTTTTTCAGAGTATTCTTCCGCTTGATTATTGAAATCCATTATTGTGTTTCAGTGGGATTGAATGTTTATGGTTCATGAAGTTGCTTCAAACCTCTTTTTTTCAAACTGGGGTTAGAAGAAAATGTAAAAATAAAAATACAAATATTAAATGCATTTAATTTAAATTTAAAACAAAATACCTTTGGTTAAAAAATTATTTCAATCAATCGAGTAGATATTTTTCTGTTTTTAAGATGTGTTTAGACGAGTGTTGTCATTCAAAGTCTGTCTTCAAAAACTTAACAGTCAAGCCAGAGAATGTCTAAAGCTTTAAGCTCTTTCTTTTGAACCCCGTAAAATAGATTATACTGTGTGTGTGTGTGTGCTCGTGCGCGCGCCCCGCTCGTGCGTCACCGTCAGCTCCTCAGTCGCGTGAGTTTTTGTTGTCAGTCCCGCGCGCGACACTTTACCTGAGAGGAATTATTAAAAACACGGAGGAAAATATAAACTTTATTTTGTGGATAAGATTCTGTGTGTGTGTGTGTGTGTGTGTGTGTGTGTGTAAGATCAGACGCGATGCAGCAGAACGCGCCGCAGACCAACGCGGATCCAGCGGGTGAGTTATGATAAATTAATCATGTTATTAGAGTGTTTGTTCTTTATAATAACATATCCGATCTGTAATAACTGTCCAACTGAAGAGGAAGTTTATACACCCCACAGATATATTTCATTAAGAAGAAACACTGCGTTTTGTGTTCTTTATTTGTATAGGTGTCATGCATTTAAAATCATTTATTTAAAAGGTGAATTTATTCTATTGAAAAACTAAGTATTATTTATAATAGCTGTATCATGCATGAAGTGAAGGCGGAGGGTTTTTTTTAAAACTCGGTTATGCGTAATGATAGTTTTGCATTTTGTTGTATTTAACATAACACACTAATGTTCGACACGTTTATTGTCCGTGTGTTTCTAATGTAAGCCAATTATATTTGTGTATTAAATCGTTTCACGGCAGTTTTTACAGATGGAAATGTTTATAATATCTTCATATTCAAGCACGTGAGATTTGCTATAAAGCGGACCGTTCTCTCGAATATAAAAAAACGTTCGTTCAAAGTTATTGGTGTTTAATAATGTTCTGAAAGCATTGGCAGGAAACATTATTTATACGTCATTCACGGAACGTTTTTTCGCGAAACATTTTAGTTGTATGTCTGTTTAACGTGTTTTAAAGGTTGCTTTTTCAAAAGTCACATTCCGATAGTTTTAGCAAAATGATCACATGGAGGGATAGTTCGCTCAAAAATAAAAATAATCCCATAATTTACTCGTTCTTTGAGCTTTGAGTTTATATAATTACAGCTCAAAAAAGTGCCTCATCATAACTTTATAAACTATAATCACTGACTTCCGGTAACGGCCGTACACGAGTCAAGTGGTCAAGTTCCAATGGAAGAGTGACCTGACCCCACGCATGAGTGACCTCTGACCCAATGCGTGATGTATGAGCATCAGGTGAAAGTCGACGCCTCTATCATTCAGACAAACTCAAGCTCCTCCCACTTTTCTCTTTCTAAATCCTATTTTTAGACTCTAATTAGTGATCTGTTTTTTTGTTTTGCCATGTTCGTCATGCATCGGGTCAGAGGTCACTCTTCCGCTGGAACTAGACTCTGATTATAGTTTATAAAGTTATGAATATGGATGTGTTTCTCAGCTTCAGAAGGCCTGTATTAACCCCTGCAGGCATGATGATGGTGATGAGCATTTTAGGGCTTCAAAATCTCCTCCTCCATTCACTCCCATTATAATCACTAATGATCTTTACAACAGATTCAGAAGGGAATCAATCAAAACTAACTTTATCTGCACAATAACTTTATTCTAGATCTGCTCTCTGTGACTGTAATCTCCTGTTAGCACTGTAAAGCTGCTGTGAGACTCTATAGTGTTAAAGCGCTGGATAGATGAGGAGACGTGACAACATAAAGCAGTCCAAGACGTGTGTGTGTGTGTGTGTGTGTGTGTGTGTGTGTGTGTGTGCAGATGTGTTCGTGAAGCGCCGGCGGACGGCTCTCTGGTGTTCCGTGTCTCTGTTCGGACTCTCGGTTCTGGTTCTGGTGGTCGGGCTCCTGTCGGCCACACACACGGATAACGTGGCCGTGTCTGGATACTATCCTGGGATTATAGTGAGGAGAACTTCACACTTCATTACTTTAATGAACTCTGTGTTTTGTCCTTTCATTTGTGCAATAAAACACCAGGACAGCAGCAGCAGTGTGAGCCTTAAAGGTGCAGTGTGTGATATCCAGGAGGATCAGAGGTGTGTAAACCCTTACATAATGAAGCGTTGTGAGTTTATTAGCTTAGATTGAGCGTTTCTCTCTACACACACCGCGGGTCCGCTTACGGACAAATGAGCGGACAAATGTGTTTATGTTGTTCTTCATACAAAGAAGCGAAACTAAAGTCAGCAAATAAAAAACTGAGAGTAACAATATTATTCTCAATAACGTCAATTTACTGAATAATAAAGTAAAAACAATCTCTTGGAAACCGTTGTTTAACTGGCGACTCTCTGCTGTCTCAGACGATCACTGCTGTCTCTGTTGAGTGCGATTCACAACCTCGCCACTAGATGCTGCTAAAATCACACGCTGCACCTTTAAAGTCTGTCATTATTCGGCTGCATTATTTTCATTAAAGATTACGTTGAAGTTGTGATTGACTGTTGTTCTGTCCTCTCGTGGACGGCAGCTGAGCTTCGGAGCGTTCCTGGGAGTCGTCGGTCTGAACCTGGTGGAGAATCGCAGGCCGATGGTGAGTACCACTTCAAACCTGCCAGAAATGTCTTCAGGTCTATTTCCGTCGCGGAGTATCGGCTCTCTGAGGGACGTAATGGCTCGTCAATACAATCACAGCCTGTGTATTTCAGGTGCTGTCTGTTTCTGTGCTTGTGAAATATAGTTGGGATAATGTTACCCGTGAGAGATGGGCCAGTGCACTGTGTTTATGCCCATCCGCTGTCAGATCGATGAGCGCGATTGGACACGCGCTCGGTAATGCGGAGCGTAATTGGCTGACAGATCAGGTGAAGTTTTGGGTGAATCAGATTAGCATTGATGACTAGATGAAGCGTCCGACCTTCAGTGCCTGTCCTGATCAACTCAACGCATCACCAGACGGATCTAAAACTCACCGCCATGATGCAACTTTAATGTGGTTGCTAAGGTGTTGCAATGAGACTATAATGTGTCATGTGTGGTTACTAGGGTGGTGTTATCCAACCACACAGTATAGTCACAACCACACTGAATGCATTCGTCACATAGTAACACCCTAGCAACCACACAAAACACTTTAGTCACATAGCAACACCTTAGTAACCGTATTGAACACATTAGTCACAAAGCAAAACACTACCAACCACACAAAACAGTCACATACCTTAGTAACCATATTGAACAGTCACATAGCAACACCCTGGCAACCACAAAGCACATATTACGGTCACGTAGTAACACCTTAGTAATCACATAGAACGCATCAGTCCCAAAGCAAGCACACAACACCATGCAGTCACAGAGCAACAGCTTAGTTTCCACATTGAGCACCCTAGCAACCACACAAAACACTTTAGTCACATAGCAACACCTTAGTAACCACATTGAGCACATTAGTCACAAAGCAAAACCCAAGCAACCACACAAAACAGTCACATACCTTAGTAACCATATTGAACAGTCACATAGCAACACCCTAGCAACCACAAAGCACATATTATGGTCACGTAGTAACACCTTAGTAACCACATAGAACGCATCAGTCCCAAAGCAAGCACACAACACCATGCAGTCACAGAGTAACAGCTTAGTTTCCACATTGAGCATATTAGCCACATAGAAACACCCTAGCAACCACACAGAACACATTACAGTTGCATAGCAACACATTAGTTACCACATTGAACACATTAGTCACAGCAACTCCTTAGCAACCACACAGGAGACAGTATAGTCACATAGCAACACCCTAGCAACTACACTGAATGTATTCGTCACATAGTAACTCCCTAGCAACCACGCAGAACACATTAGTCACATAGCAGCACCTTAGGGACCAGATTGAAAGCATTAGTCACATAGACACACCCTAGTAACCACAAAGAATACAGTACAGTCACATAGCAACAGCTTAGTTTAAACCTTGAACATATTAGTCACATACTATAAGCACCCTAGCAACTGCACTGAGCACATTGCAGACACATATTTACACCTTAGCAACCACACAGAATACAGTCGTCACATAGAAACACCTTAGCAACCACATTGAATGCATTGGTGTTGCTTTGTGACTAATGCATTCTGTGAGGTTGCCAAAACACACTCCATCAGACTGATACCGTAGTGAAGGGAAGTTGTGTGTCCGTAACCATGGAGACGTGTCGTTAGTCTGCGAGACGTCAGCGTGTGATTTAGGCTTCTGTTGTGTCCTGAGCTCTGATCCCAGTACACACTTTAACATTTAATGAGCAGACACACACTCATTCACAAAATCAACATGCACACGCTTCGTTACACAAGGCAGTTCTATAGGTTCACACACACACACACACACACACACACACACACACACACAGTAAGCGGAGACCCGGCGCTCAGATGAGCACATTAATGTGCAACAGCCCGTATCACACTGCAGCTTTAGCCCTCATTTCCTGAAGACACAGTCCCGTGACCTCTGACCCCTCGGAGATTAGAGGAAGTGACCAGAACATTGTCGCCAGAGAGTTTGGAGGTCAAACGCTGCAGAAGCACGACTGTAATGGAACGAGCCGTCAGGATGATGATGATTCAGATGTTCTCGTATCATCGCCTTCCGCCTCAGAGAACAAGCTCCTGGAGTTATGTAGCGCTTCGTTCGTTAGAGGTAAACCCTCGCGACCTCTCAGGAAAGACCGTCTCGTTCTCAGTGTGAAGAACATTTCCATCATCTAAAGGTCATTTCTTCACTATGAAGAAACTTTAGTGCAGTCCGATGTGCTTCCATCAAAGAAGCTTTGTTAATGAATCAGAATCGTTCAGTTCTTCACGACTCAGTGTTCATGCCTGTTTGAATCAGAATCGTTCAGTTCTTCACGACTCAGTGTTCGTGCTTGTTTGAATCAGAATCGTTCAGTTCTTCACGACTCAGTGTTCGTGCTTGTTTGAATCAGAATCATTCAGTTCTTCACGACTCATTGTTCATGCTTGTTTGAATCAGAATCGTTCAGTTCTTCACGACTCAGTGTTCATGCTTGTTTGAATCAGAATCGTTCAGTTCTTCACGACTCAGCGTTCATGCTTGTTTGAATCAGAATCGTTCAGTTCTTCACGACTCAGTGTTCATGCTTGTTTTAATCAGAATTGTTCAGTTCTTCACGACTCAGCGTTCATGCTTGTTTGAATCAGAATCGTTCAGTTCTTCACGACTCAGTGTTCATGCTTGTTTTAATCAGAATTGTTCAGTTCTTCACGACTCAGCGTTCATGCTTGTTTGAATCAGAATCGTTCAGTTCTTCACGACTCAGCGTTCATGCTTGTTTGAATCAGAATTGTTCAGTTCTTCACGACTCAGCGTTCATGCTTGTTTGAATCAGAATCGTTCAGTTCTTCACGACTCAGCGTTCATGCTTGTTTGAATCAGAATCGTTCAGTTCTTCACGACTCAGCGTTCATGCTTGTTTGAATCAGAATCGTTCAGTTCTTCACGACTCAGCGTTCATGCTTGTTTGAATCAGAATCGTTCAGTTCTTCACGACTCAGTGTTCATTCTTGTTTGAATCAGAATCGTTCAGTTCTTCACGATTCAGTGTTCATGCTTGTTTGAATCAGAATCGTTCAGTTCTTCACGACTCAGTAGGTGCGTTCCATTCGACCGTAAGTGGACTGTGAAGTGGACTTCACAGGGTATTTCGCCATCTTAAGTGAGATTCCAATTCGAAGGGAACGAACATGTTCAGTTCGAAGCGCACTGCAAACGGCATGGGGAATAAGGGAACATTGATACATCACTTCACAGGAAGTCAGTGAAGTCCACTTCAACTGATATACCGTGTTCAGGGAGTAGGGAGCAGTGAACACTGCGTAGGGACCCTGTTGAATCGAACGCACCTAGTGTTCATGCCTGTTTGAATCAGAATCGTTCAGTTCTTCACGACTCAGTGTTCATGCCTGTTTGAATCAGAATCGTTCAGTTCTTCACGACTCAGTGTTCATGCCTGTTTGAATCAGAATCGTTCAGTTCTTCACGACTCAGTGTTCATGCCTGTTTGAATCAGAATCGTTCAGTTCTTCACGACTCAGTGTTCATGCCTGTTTGAATCAGAATCGTTCAGTTCTTCACGACTCAGTGTTCATGCTTGTTTGAATCAGAATCGTTCAGTTCTTGACGACTCAGCGTTCATGCTTCTTTGAATCAGAATCGTTCAGTTCTTCACGACTCAGTGTTCATGCCTGTTTGAATCAGAATCGTTCAGTTCTTCACGACTCATTGTTCATGCTTGTTTGAATCAGAATCGTTCAGTTCTTGACGACTCAGCGTTCATGCTTCTTTGAATCAGAATCATTCAGTTCTTCACGACTCAGTGTTCATGCCTGTTTGAATCAGAATTGTTCAGTTCTTCACGACTCCGTGTTAGTACTTGTTTGAATCAGAATCGTTCAGTTCGTTCATGCCTGTTTGAATCAGAATCGTTCAGTTCTTCACGACTCAGTGTTCATGCGTGTTTGAGTTGTGACGAACTGAACGATGCTGATTCAAACACACATGAACATGTCGAATCAGTGTTCATGTGTGTTTCTAAATGTCCCCAACTAAGCAAACCACTGGTGACTGTGTGTGTGTGTGTGTGTGTGTTTTAACTGTTAATCCCTCGTGCTGGTGTTAGTCAGCAGAGCTGGTGTAGACTGGTTTAGACTGGTCTGACACTGGAGTGGTCACTGTAAGCAGAGAGCCGGTGTAGAGTTTCTGACATGGATCTTCTCACATGCATCTTTAAAGCGTCCGTGTTCAGAGTCTGTCGCGCTAGCTCTCAAACTCAGACACAACACGTCACCTCTCTCTCTCTCTCTCTCTCTCTCTCTCTCGAATGCAAACCAATAAAACACACCATCAAATATCCATGAAAAAATCTATTAAATCAAAATTAAAAATACTTTTTTATGATGTGATTGTGTTTTCCCATCATCCCGCTTTGGTTGACGCACTAACGCTGTTGGTTCAGTGTGTGTGTGTGTGTGAGATGATGATGATGTGGTTTGGATTGATGTCAGTGTTAGTTTCAGCTTTAATGAGCTCAGAGGACTCGTTTTATTGGCTCGTTCTGGAGGTCATGTGATGTTTTCGTCTGGTTGGTTTATCACCAATGAATTTAGTTAGCGTAATTAAGCAGGAAAAGACACGGTCGTAAAGCTGCAGCTCATTAACGAGTGATGGATGTGGATCTGTGAGGCGCTGTTAGCATGAGAGCGTGTTAGCCGTGTTTCGTTGACCGACACACACCTGTGGACTCTGAGCTTACACACGTCACATGACAGACTGAGCTTTATTTCATGTGTAATGAACTGAGTTTCAGAATACATCAGAATATCAGTGACGATATGTGCGTGAAAAATATGAAAAACATCACAACCGCTGCTCTTTAACATCCATAGAAATAAAGAAATTACAGAACATCCCAAACCATCACACACACAAACCAAACAACATCAACAAATCTCACACTCTCTTCTGATTGGCTGTAGTTTGTGATTGATCTGGTGGCGAATGCAGTCAGCTGAAGAGACTCCGCCCACACTCTCTTCTGATTGGCTGTAGTTTGTGATTGATCTGGTGGCGAGTGCAGTCACCTAAAGAGACTCCGCCCACACTCTCTTCTGATTGGCTGTGGTTTGTGATTGATCTGGTGACGAGTGCAGTCAGCTGAAGAGACTCCGCCCACACTCTCTTCTGATTGGCTGTGGTTTGTGATTGATCTGGTGGCGAATGCAGTCAGCTGAAGAGACTCCGCCCACACTCTCTTCTGATTGGCTGTGGTTTGTGATTGATCTGGTGGCGAATGCAGTCAGCTGAAGAGACTCCGCCCACACTCTCTTCTGATTGGCTGTAGTTTGTGATTGATCTGGTGGTGAGTGCAGTCAGCTGAAGAGACTCCGCCCACACTCTCTTTTGATTGGCTGTGGTTTGTGATTGATTTGATCACATCTGTTTGGACAGTGTGAGGCTGTGTCAGAAACCAACATTATCTGTTTTTATGAATATATCATCACCGTGTGTGTGAGTGAGAGAGAGAGAGTATGTGTGAGTGAACGTGTGTGTGTGTGTGAGAGAGAGAGTATGTGTGAGTGAACGTGTGTGTGTGTCTCAGATGCTGTAAGAGTCACTGTGATCCGCTCGTGTGTGTGTGTGTGTGTGAGTTTTATCTGGTCAGTATTTACAGCTTCAGCTGCTCAGAACTCTTGATTAAACACACCCAGCGACTTGATGGCACTCTGTGTGTGTGTGTGTGCGCGCCCCTGCATGTGTCGTTCCTCTGCGGGACAGTAAATCACCCATAATGCACTGTGCCAGCAGACTCTACATTTACTTTATTACAAGTTCACCTGCAGAACACACACACACACACACACACACACACTTACACACCTCTGCAGGGATGGGTTTGTGTGGTTGACCCCGCAGTTCGAATGTGTGTGTTTTATATTCAGCATCATGTTTACCCACACATTGCTATTGGCTGATCTCATGTGAGTGACAGGTTAAAGCCCCGCCCTCATCATCAGGGAAAAGAAGAGATGCTGATTCTGATTCAAGATTATGAGGAACATGATGAATAATATACTGTATGCTGCAATATTCTCTAAAATGTTGTTTAACGTGTTTGTGTCGTCAGCTGGTGGCGTCCATCATCTTCATCAGTCTCGGCGTGGTGTCGTGCTTCCTCTGCTCCATCATCGACGGCATCATCGCGGCCGAGTTCATCGTGAGTGTCTGCTCACATGTGTCTCTCTCTCTGCTCATGCAGAACACCACGAGTTACTCTGTGTGTGTGTGTGTGTGTGTGTGTGTGTGTAGGACAGGAGGCCGCTGATGGAGGGCCGCTGTGAGTTTTACTCCAGCTCTTCTTACTCCTACGACAGCTACTACGCTGAGGTGTGTTCCTGCTCAGATCATGAACATTACTCGACCCTGCAGCGCTAACACTGATCACAACTGCAGGAATCAGCCGCTGATCGTGTGCTCTGTCTCCCTCTGCTGGTCACATGTGAACATTACATCCGTTTCATTCTTTTACATTGAATCATTTAGCATTGATGCTTTTATCCGAAGCCACTTACAAATGAGGACAGCAATAGAAGCAGTGAAACGTGCTGTGACCCGTCCCAGTTTAGTCTAACACAGCACATGAACTTATTTTTATTTTATTTAGAATAGAAGAGATGTTAGTATTAAAGGAGTAGTTCACTTTTGAAAAAACTTTTGCTGATAATTTACTCGCCCCCGTGTCATCCAAGATGTCCATGTCTTTCTTTCCTCAGTCGAGAAGAAATTAAGGTTTTTGATGAAAACATTCCAGGATTTTCTCCATATAATGGACTTCAATGGGGTCCAAACGGTTCAAGGTCCAAAAGACAGTTTCAGTGCAAACTGTTCAAAGGGCTTTAAACGACACCAGACGATGAATAAGGGTCTTATCAAGCGAAACGATCGCTTATTTCAAAACTTATTCTAAAAATGTAACTTTTCTAAGGACAAATGCTAGCCTTGCTCTATTCTGTGAGGCGCGTTTGTAACGTCACGTAATACGTAATTACGTTCAAAAGGTCACGGGCGACGTAGCCGGAAGTACAGAGTCAGTGTTTACAAGTTGAACGCATAGGTTGAACGTGAAAACTAACTCAAACGCCGTTTACAAAAAAAAGGAATTAAAAGGTAAAACAACGATGTCGGACGATTTTGATTCTGTACTTCCGGCTACGTCGCCGTGACCTTTTGAACGTAATTACGTATTACGTGACGTTACAAACGCGCCTCACAGAATAGAGCAAGGCTAGCATTTGTCCTTAGAAAAGTTACATTTTTGGAATAAGTTTTGAAATAAGCGATCGTTTCGCTTGATAAGACCCTTATTCATCGCCTGGTGTCGTTTAAAGCCCTTTGAACAGTTTGCACTGAAACTCTCATTCGGATCTTGAACCGTTTGGTTCCCATTGAAGTCCATTATATGGAGAAAATCCTGGAATGTTTTCATCAAAAACCTTAATTTCTTTTCAACTGAGGAAAGAAAGACATGGACATCTTGGATGACACGGGGGCGAGTAAATTATCAGCAAAAGTTTTTTCAAAAGTGAACTACTCCTTTAATAATCAAGTGTTGCCAATTGTCATTTAAAATATATACATTTCCATTTAAGTTTATTCATTTGTCAAACAATTATCCGACGTGAGGAACGTCTCAATCAGTCTGTCATGAAATCTACAATATTCCTAACACACAATGTGAAGTTTAAAGATCTTGTGTTGTCAGGTTCACTGTAATTCCTACGGTAACCCGTGTAAACTGAAGGTGAAGACCAACACCTGCTATTGCTGTGACTTATACCACTGCGACAGGTGAGTCCCTGCGCGCGTGTGTGTGTGTGTGTGTGTGTGTGTGTGTGTGCAGTAACAGTGTCTTTGTGTGTGTGTGTGTTAGCGTGGACTACAGCGGTCACTACTACGCGTTCACGGGCGTCAGCAGCTGCTGGGACGTGGTGAATCTGTACCGTCTGATGTGGGCTTGTGTGACGCTCAACATTCTCGGTGTGTTTCTGGGAATCATCACCGCTGCCGTACTGGGAGCCTTCAAAGACCTGGCGAGTCTTCCTAACATTCATGATTCAGTCTCATAACATTCACGATTCAACACATGATCAGCTCTCACATGATGTGTGTGTGTTTTCAGGCTCCTGTGGCTCACAGTCACATGACACCCAGTCCGGCTCCGCCCCCTCATATCCTGTACAATCCCAGTCAGCACATGATCTCCTACAGCGGCTTCTGCCCGTCGGGACAAACGCTCCCCGCGTACCCCAACTACTCTCTGCCCATGCAGGTGAGCGTCTCTGTTGCCGCGGTGATGCTTCTACGCATCAGCATGGAATATTCATTAGAGCGGGAATGACTTTCATTAGATACAGAATGACATCGCTGGTCAATCGCTAACACTGAGACTGAATTATTGCAAATGTCAAATTCTATTTTGTGTGTATTGTGTAGTGCTTTTCACATTACACTTCCTTTCAAAGCAGCTTTAAAGAACGTCATACTGTCACCCCTATGATGGAGTAATCCGTAATCTATTTACAGATGTAAACGTTGGATGTTTTTGCTTCTTTAACAGATTTAAACATCAGATGTTTTTTTCGTTAACAGATTTAAGCTTCAGATGTTTTTTTCGTTAACAGATTTAAACGTCAGATGTTTTTTTTCGTTAACAGATTTAAACGTCAGATGTTTTTTTTCGTTAGCAGATTTAAACATCTGAATTTTTCGTTAACAGATTTAAGCTTCAGATGTTTTTTTTCGTTAACAGATTTAAACATCTGAATTTTTCGTTAACAGATTTAAACGTCAGATGTTTTTTTCGTTAGCAGATTTAAATGTCAGACGCTTTTTTCCATTAACAGATTTAAACGGCAGATTTTTTTTCGTTAAAAAATTTAAACATCGGATGTTTTTTTTTCGTTAAAAGATTTAAACGTTGGATGTTTGTTTTTCTCTGTTAAAAGTTTTAAAAATCAGATGTTTGTTTTTTCGTTAAGAGATTCAAATATTGTATGTTTTTTCCGTTTACATATTTAAATGTCAGATGTTATTTTTTTTTTCCGTTAACAGATTTAAACGTTGGTCGGTTTTGATCCATTAAGAGATATTTGGTTCCATTAGGACATTTTAACATTTTTAATATTTTAACAATTTAAATAAAATGTAGTTTAAAGAAGGCAAATAATGCTTTAATCTGGTCTGATTTGTGACGTTATTTCTGATTGTTTGTCCTCCAGCATCTGAACGGTTACCCGGCTCCATCCGCAGCTCCTCCCACCCCCGAGGTCTCGAACTCCCCGTCCAATGAGACTCCACCGGCGACACAGAGCGGGACGAACCCGACCGGACCGACCCAAACCCAGTCTCAGGACACCAGTGCATACATGCTGACTCCAAACGCTCCCTCGCTCTACGCTCACTCCTTAGGGCCCTTCGAGAAGCCTCCTCCCTACGCCTGCTGAAACACCTCTGACCCGTAAAGATCTACGTGACCATCGCCGCTAATTACCTCTGTAATCGTCAGTGTTTCTCGTAGCAAATGTGATCGATGTTGTTCTTTGGTAGTTTCCAAAACCATGTTTAACCCTCATCCTTCCCTCATGGGTCACCACGACCCGAAGCCCTAAAATTAGACGTTATTTTTTTTCCAGAAAGCTTATTTTATTTCATTTTGATATTATTTTTTTCTATTTTTTTGGATGCAATATTTTATTTACCTTTTTATTTATTATTTATTAATAAAATCTAGTAATTTAAGCACATTCCTCACATTCTTTCAACTTAAATTCAAAATAACTCACAATTTCATGCGTAACTCTTTTAATTGAGCTCTAAATATCTTCTATCAGGAGTCTGTGAGCTCTTGTGGAATATAATAATAACACATGATATTTCATGCCTCTAGATGGGCTTATATCTCTATATGGAGCAGAGGAGCTGTTCCGCTGGGTCCTAAAGCCTGTTTCTCTTCAGTACACACACACACACATTATACAGTCATTTATTGGTAAAGTTTTAGCATTTGTAGGGTTTTCTATGTGTGCTGAAGCATTCCTAAGGGGTCAGATTGACCCAATTTGTTACTTTCAACCACAAAACTTCTCGAATTAGTGCTGTATTAGTGGTCCAAGTGTGACAAAAGTCCCAGGGTCTTGATCCCTTCGATGCACTCAATATTTAAAAAATGTAAAAGAAAATGTCCAGGGAAGGATGAGTGTTAACTCGTGTTCCTTTGGTGGGATCTTCATAGTTTGATCCATTGAGCCGTTTTAAACACTGTTGTATTGTGAAATGTGTCCGACTCTAGTCATAACTCAAGCGGACAACACAACGCTTCTGTCGTCTTCTCAGGGCAGATCAGATCGTCTGAAGAGAATTATAGTGTTCGTATTAACTAATGTAAATGATTAACTCTTTCCCTGCCACTGACTGAATTTTCCAGGGATCCGTGTATTCACTGCTAATGTGACGTCACCAGTGACGTATGCAAAGCATGTTAGGAATCCGCGGCACAGTGTACAAGATGCCGTCTATGCTGTATTGTAAACTGTAATTATCAATTACGCTGACTATTAGGGACAAGGAAATTGATTATTTGTCAAAATACTTGTCGATCGTTAATCTAGTAACTGATTTAATCCACTGAACACTCTCTCAACAGCATACGGTTTCTTTTTAGCCTTAAAAGGCATTTACTCCAAGTCAAATTAAAATTATATAGTTGTATATATCACTTGTGATGGTATTTTGTATAGATATGGCTAGACGTGTAGTTTACCAGTAACATTAGAGCGACAGCACTACGAACGCCCGCGGCATCACAGCAGCCCAGCGACACACAGCTACAAGACGCTGGCGGTGTGACTGGCACACACACACACACACACACACACACACTCCAGCAATCTTGACAAGGATTCTGACTACATGAAAAATGACAGAGAGCGATGAGAGTGGAATAGCATACATTTAAACGGCCCCACTTTTACAATCTCCAGGTCCTGGACCCACCCCACTTGGGCCTGCTGCAGCGACTTGAAGTTACTGAAAACTTTGTGTGTGTATGCTCTAATATTTAATATAGTTGTGTATATATATGGGTGCTGGAAGTTGGGCAACAGGTTGACTTCTCCTGGCCAGAGTCACTCATAAGGATCCAGTCCTTTGATTCCCTTTATTTTCTCCTCATATGTCGTCTTTGCATTAGGATTAGCTCCGACCAGTGCTTGAAGTGGGAGAGAAAAGGGGTGCCGGTACTCTCTTGCATTGACAAATCATGACATTTGACATTTCTACAGTGAAAAACAAAACTAGGAAATATTGCTGGTACAAAAACAATTTATTGTTATTTATTAACAACATAAATGTATTTAAACAAGTGTGTGTGCGTGCTGTTCTTTACAAATTCTCTTTTTAGAAGTTGGTCAGTAATAAACTTGATTAGTTTATTGTTAAGATTGGAGGTATACAACAATTGCATGTAAATGGTAAACAACAACAAAACAAAAAAACAGCTCTGATATTGTCTTTTCAGTCATACTTCGATATGTTTACAAGACAGCAAACATTACTACACTCGGGTTTGATTTGGGCATGTGCTTGACTGTGGCTGTTACATAAACTAAAAGAAAGCTTTTATTCTGACTAGTTTGTTCGTTTTATTTATTAATAAAACATATAGTTTTACTGAATAATTAAGAGAAGTTTAAATGGCTAAATCTTGTATAAATATTCACACCCTCCTCTTTGGACAGTCAGAGGAACAATATTTGTCTCACACTGCCGAAGTAATAATGTTTGAAAGGCAGTTTCATTAAGCAAAATAAAAGATACAAGTTAGAAATACGATATTTAAATGTTACATTATATTGTTTTAGTACTACATCCATCCAGCGTGAACTGTGTGTGGCCCTGTCCCAATATCCGCACAGTTTGCGCCCTTGTGCCCCTCAATGCGCGTTCTCGCTAAGGGGTGCAAGACCGTAGGGTGTCCCAATCCTCTAGTAGTGTTCTCCAGGGGTGATCAAAAGGGCACTTAATGCACCCTTAGTGCGCATCAGACCTCGCTTTGCTATGGGATATTACCCAGAATCCTTGTAGGGGAGAGGTGCTGTTCGGGAGCAGAAACTCCGAAGATAAAGGAAGCCGGTGTGTGTGGTGAAGTGTTTTTCAAAAATATTTGTCTTATTGGGTCACGAAATGTCGTTTAAGAGTTTTTTAGACGAGAATATAGTTGTTTAAAGCTCAAATCTGTGGTTTATTTATAAAAAATAGCGCCTATTTTATAAAATTGATCTGACGTTTTCGGAGTTCCAGGCGATCACCGGGCAGCGGGTGCTCAGCGCTCATGTACCCCGCCTGCAACAGCCTTGCCCCGGCTAGTCATTCTTGCGTTTCCCGCGGGCTCTGTGTCTAGTGGTTAAACATGAGCTATAAATCGGCTTGTGTATATCAGACGGGCGATCTTTGGTCTCATTAATCTATGATTTGTTCCCTGGCAAATCGTTTTGGCTGAGGGGAAAAGTGAAGTTTCATAACTATATATTTAGGCTATTTAACTGTAACGTTGAAACGTATGTTTGACTGAATCGTTTATTTCTTGACTTATATAGCTTCTTCCTACTTTTAAGCTACTTAATGGCTATTCTTGGTCAACAAAACAAAAAGAGACAGGGCTGTATCATTTTATTTTATACAGCCTATGTTAGACTATTTTAATATAGCCTTTATAGCCTATATAAAATATATCACCAACAAGTCATGTTTTTTTTTTCATGTATGGGAATTTCATATATCAATTTCCATAATAACAATTAACATTGCATTTCGAATCTCTGTGAACATGGTGGCAGTATAAGCTCAGGTAAACCTCAATCACATTTTATCTGAGCCAAAAACTGTTTTAATATTAATAACATTAACAGAAAGGTTGCTGGCTAAGAGTAAAAAAAAAGATGTTAATTTTTTCTTTCAAAGGATTGTGTCATGTAATGTTACAGCTATTATAAGCATAACACACATTAGCCAGATGAACAGTGTTTGCTGATTACAACAGAATTGACGTAGCTTTTTGACGTGTGCAAAACTGTCCAGCTTCGGGCCCTTGCGCACTTTCTCTGCTAAGTGCACTTTCAACAAGTGTCCACTTCGAGGAAGGCCTTAGGGCGTAGTGTGGGTATTGGGACAGGGCCATAATTGAAGAGAATTGGCACTGCCTGGCTGGTTACTTCCGGTTTCTGGACTGGCTGCAGTAACGCGTCTCTGTCCATGCGGGGGCGCTCGCGGTCGAGTGCAGAATGAATGGGAGTCAATGGGGTTTCACCCCCAGAAATCCACTTTTCTCAGGATGTAATTTTTTGTCAAGTAATTTGAAAGTTGCATTCAAAAGGGAGGGCTAAGATAATACACTCAGCTGAAAACTGCATTTTTAAGTTCACTTATCTGTTCTAAAAATCCGTTCAAAAACGTGATGTCACACAATAGCAGAATGCTAGCGTGATCCGGCCAACAACAGCCTAACCTGTAAGAAATCAAAAGGACATAAGTACTCGTTCATTCGACTTTTGGCCTATAATCTATATTGAACTTGCGGAATCAACAATAAAATCTATGTTAATTTAACGACAAGCAGGTGAAAGAGACACTTTTAGCCGTTTAGCCCCATAGACTCCCATTCATTCTGCTCTCGCTCATGATCACCTCCAGTGGAATTATAATGGAACTGCAACCAGGATGATCCACAACGGGGCTAATAGGAAGTGCCAAGGCTCTCCGTTAGACGGGCTCTGATTTGACGCAAGGATGCTCGTCAGTTTCCAGTTGGTAAAACATATCAAAAATTAATTTCAAAGTGAACTATCCCTTTATAGTTCACTTTGAAATTAATTTTTGATATGTTTTATCTTCCCTCAAGGGCATCCAAGATGTAGGTGTCTTTGTTTCCGCAGCATTTTCAATTTTGACATTTTTCAGTCAAACCGTTGTTGTCTATCAGTCATACACTGGAGGCTAAGGGGGTCCACCAAAGAGAAGTCCAAATTAAACATGATTTAATGACTTGTAAATGTAAGTACACATTGATGGCCAAAGACACGAAACGAGCGGTTTGTGTGAGAAAACCAACAGTATTTATATCGTTTTTACCTCTTGTTAACAGCTATATTGAACTGATCTGAATCAGATGCCCAACTGACATTAATTAAAAACCACCCCATTATGACTTTAGTCTTCTTCTTCTTTAGTCTTCTTTTTAGCTGTTGGATAAAATGTAGTCTTTTGTGTTGTAATGGTCTATACTAGCTTTTGTTACTGAATATGATCTTTTAATGTGATTTCCGTCCATTTAAAAGCCGAAGAGATCCGTGCAGGTGGTGGTGACCGCCACAGGGGATAGCCTTGAGCAGAAGAGCAGACGGAGACCCAGAGACGCATATAAACCGGTGGTTTACCACAGGGCGTAGTCAGCAGTGTTCTGACTAAAATAAAGCATCAATATACAGTTACATCGCCCACGTCACACGCTTCTCTCTCTCTCTCTGTGTGTGTGTGTGTATAAAACACACGCTGCCTTCGCTTTCAACCGGTGTTGTGATATTTGCATGCGGCTGGAGCTTGTAACAAAGTATTGTTTGTCTCAGAATGCTTTGTATATGCGTCAAAGTGTGATGATGGAAGTCTATCAGTCCGGCCATGCAAACGTGGCGCTGCCGTGCACGAGCCTCGGCGCTGTTGAAGCGGGCCACACACACCCGTACCTGAGGACAACAGCCGTCCTCCTCACTGCTGACTAACACCGGGAGATGAGGCATCCCGGACGAATTAGGAAAACACTTCAATGAGCTTAAGCCAAACAATTAGGCCAGTAAAGCCCACACGATCGAGGCCCAACAGCTCTAGCCCGGATAAGACCCGCTTCAGGGTCATTAAAACATCACCCAGAACTTCATTATCCTGCAGTAAGAGGCTCAGGGACAAATCTGATGTTTATACTGTGGCTGAAGTGGACACATGACATCAGATCCACTCTTTCTCTTCACAACCAAGATGA
This sequence comes from Pimephales promelas, assembly GCF_988280905.1. Classification (NCBI taxonomy): domain Eukaryota; kingdom Metazoa; phylum Chordata; class Actinopteri; order Cypriniformes; family Leuciscidae; genus Pimephales; species Pimephales promelas. Next base: position 42,233,583 of record NC_142774.1, on the reverse strand, counting down.
GATTTCAGTCACATCACTAAACCTGATGCTCTCGGGTCATTTTTGACCGATAAATGTTATGCTTTTTTTATTTATTTATATTTTTTAATTAATCAGAATTGTATGAAACTTTGCAAAGGTTTTAGCTCTTGCTGTATGAACACAAACATGATTCGAAAAGGCTAAAAGGTCAAAAAGGCATTTCGCACATTGGAAATGAGAGAGTTTCCTCTAGTGGAAGCGTTTGGTACTGCAGCCACACACACTCTCACTGAACGCTCATTTACAAAGTTGGAACACAACTTAGATTAATGGCTTTGATTTTATGATGTTAGTTTTTTTTTTAAGTAAACTTTTAAAAACTTTTTTCACTTCAGGAATAATCTGCCGAGTGTCGTCTTAGAGAAGAGATCAAACTTCAGTCTGTCGCTCAAGATTTAACACAGTTTAAGTTGGATAATTTAATTTTCAGGATCAAAAAGTGAATAAATCGATTATAAATGCAGTGTGAATATAGTGTAAATAAATCCTCTAAAAATACTCCGTAATAAATAAAAAATATTATCAAACTAAAATATGGTAGTGGTACATTAATTTCATTGACGAAAAAAGAGCACCAGATTATGGAGAACCAAACCTGCAATAAACGACTTGATAAAATAATTTATTTTCAATCAAATTTGTTTTGGATTATTTTTCCCCCTTATTCATTATTTTTTGCTTTTATTCATTATTTTTTGCTTTTATTTTTTATTCTTTGAAATTTAATTAATTTATTCTTTTATTTATGCCTATTTTTTATTTATTAATTTAATTGTTTATTAATTCATTTATTAATTAATTTTTTTATTTCTGCATGTTTGGTCCATAGATTTTGACGTTCTCGCTAAAGACCAAAACGCGGTTGTATTGTGATTCCCCGCCCATTTCACGACGCAACCGCGCTGTCATCGAATCAGCACGCGATAAACCTTTCCAGACCCCCTCCCCCTTGCTCGTGTTTGAGATGTGTTGTCGCGGCGCGCGCTTCTCTCAGTTCGGTGAGTCACCGAGACCGAGAGAGGGAGGGAGAGAGAGAGAGAGAGAGAGAGACAGTGGCGGATAGCGAACGGTTAACGGTAAAGCGCTGGAGCTGCGAGTATGGCGGTCGAAGAGGAAGGTCTTCGGGTTTTCCAGAGTGTCAAAATAAAAATCGGTGAGTTCTGGCAAGAATGAAAGCGAGAGTTAATGCGCGAGACCATTCTAACCGAAATCACTCGGTCGCGCGCAGTGTGTGTGTCTATTGTGAGAATGTGTGGATTTTCATACAAATATACTCGAAATGAACGTGTAATAATCTCATTCTGCTATTAGTGGAGATATATGTGGAGCATTTGATCGTATTACAATGTAAAAAATCTCATATATTTGTTTGAATGACGCCTCAGCTTAGTTTAAAGTCTTGACTGGACGCAAATAGCTGCACATCCAGATGCGCGAAAACACGATATTTGTCTGTGTCTTCATTCGTGTCTTAAACGTGTGTTTTCCTCCAGTATTTAGACACAGATCTGGTCTGGTGTGTGAAGGATAACACATTTATGTTCAGATTTGTGATTTGTAATGTTTCTAAAACATGAACATGTCCAGTTTTCTTGTCGTGATTGAACGTTATTTAATCAACGTTAAACGGTTTCGATACAACGCTCTTCTAACCGTATTTTTACTCACAATATTCTTTGAACGTTTACTTGTAATTAAGATGGTTAACATTGACATTGATGTACACATGGCTTTAAATCGATGTTCTATGTTGTTCTCAAAACGTTATTAGAACGTTATATGTGTGTTATTAGAACGTTTTTATCTTAACATGTACATGCATAACATTAGTGAAGGTTGTGGGAATGTTCCCTGTTAGTTGGTGTGACAGATGTGTGTGTGTGTGTCGTTCCAGATGTGGATGTTTAGAAGGAGCAGAACACTTTTAGCCCTCGACTTATAAATGATACTCATAAAAAGATGCATCTGAAATCATTTATACAGGCACTGGAACAAGTAAAACATGCATATGAAATCATTCTTTCCGACTGAAACTCCAGAATACATGTGATGGTCTTGCTGTACACACACATGTTCTCTGTGTTCTTCTCAGTTTGACTGTTGGCATGCGGTTTGACTGATGTATACATGATAAACCCCGAGAAGAAGATTTCTGTTTGACTGTGCATGACATTTCAAATTGTACATTTGTATTGCATAAGTACGGAATCCCATTTCAGCCACACAGGAAACAAAAACATGCTTATTTATGACATTAAAACTGGACAAAATGTCATATTATAAGATTAAAAAGTCAAAATTGTTACATAGAAAGTCAAATTATCAGATAAAAAGTCCTAGTGTGCCTTTGTGCAGTAAAAATGTTGTCTTTAAATGATAATACTAAGTCACGATTATTAGATACAAAGTCATGTTTATGTGATGAAACATAATTATGACATTAAATGTTGAAATTTTGACTTAAAGGTCACAAAGTTACAATTATCAGATATAAAGTCAAATATTTATCTAAGATTTATGAGATGAAAGGTCAAAATTAAGTCTAATTTATGACTTCATATGCATAATTTCGACTTTTATGTCATAATTACGACTTTATCTCATAAATGACTTGTATGGCATAGTTTTATCTTTTTATGATGTTATTACGATTTACCGAAGCAGATTTACCTTGTGTGGCGGAAACGGGCTTCCATACCAAAGCGTGTGTGTGTGTGTGTGCATTCATTTGTGCATTGTGTGTGTGTGTTTATTTGTGCATTGTGTGTGCTGTTGTTCTCTTCCTTCATCTCTGCTGTTCACACACATGCATGACTCGAGTGTGTGTGTGTGTGTGAGAGAGAGAGCTTCTGTCATTGAGTTGTTTTTGACTCAGATTAAAGCAGAACACACACACACACACAGTCTAATCTAATCTGTGTATGGCACAGTAAACGCGCCGCTCCGCCAGGACACGTGTCGAACGCTTCTCTTCCATATGCAGCCGCACACATTCATACGAGACCTAGATATCACTTCCAACACAAACATCAGCTCTTAAACACAAGCAATGAACATAAAAGTTGACCATGCACAGTTTCTGACTAAATATAATGCAAACGCTGGCATTAAAAGCAGAAATTATTATTATTAACACCCTACTGTGGGAATAAATTGTCCTTTACTGAACTCTAACTTTATCATACAATGCACTGTTGTTGAGATACATATATATAGCAAGTCTCAACCGCTTGATTGTTTATATTGTCGCAAAATGTACTTTATTATCACAGAACTCATGGTGATATTAATATAGGATAAACATTAACATCATGATTTGAAACGACAAGTATTTTGAAAACATAAGTTTGACAATCACAAACGTAATTATATTATCACAGAAGTCTAATCTGCTAATTAAAGGTGAACGTTGGACACATACACACATCAATAAATACACATGACTGTAAGAACAGGAGAAACCCACGTCGGCCGGCTCTCTGCAGCTCTGATTGCGAGGCGTTTCCTTCTCGCCTCTGTGTGGCAGTTTGGTATTTTTAACCCGATTGCTTCACGAGTTGCGCATGTTTTGGAGAAGTATCGGGCACTGTAACGTCTCTCTCTGCTAGTCAAAGTCGTCCAAAACTAAATGAATGGGTATGTAATGCAGATGCAGTTATATTGGCAGGAGATGATTCGTATCTGGATGAAAGCCAAAACCAATACTCGTCTAATATGTTGCAGAATTATGCAGGAACACGCTCACAAAATAAACGACGTTTTGTTGATTTTACGTTGTGTTCAGAATCACAGAAAACTAGAGGGACTGTGTTATAATATTAATATTAAATATAATATGAAGATTTCAGATGCAAAAGCCTCTAAATGTTATTTGAAATTTTCTTCTAGAATGATCATTTTTATCAAGCTTGTATGTTTAAGTTCAGTAATTTCACTTAAATGGCAATGATAATTACCTATTAATTGTCATTTAAGTGAAATTACTGAACTTAAATATACAAGTTTGATAAAAATCATCATTAAAGAAGAAAATTTCAAATGGCATTTAGAGGCTTTTGCATCTGAACTCTTCATATATTAATGTAATATTAAAATAAGTGTTGATGAATAGTTTCACTGGTAAAGTGACCATGAAATGATATTTTTCTCTGAGCTGCTGTGAGTGAGTGGAGGCGGGGCTCATCGTAAATGAGGCGAGCTATTTTAAGACATGAAGGAAAAAGCGTTTAAATGTGTAATTTTGGTGATCAAAGATGAGTTTTAAGGGATAAAATGATTGACTACAGTCAGTGAACTAATCCTTTAAAAGCCTGGCGTCTCTTGTGCACAGGGCATTATGGGATGGGTGTTTTTCGGGGCGCTGCTGATAATAATTGTGTCACAGGCCGATGTGTCGACGGAAGGAACCGGACGCTCCCTGTTCATATATGGAGTTTCCCGACGGATCTCGTGTCTAGAGGAAGCGCTGAGGGCTTTTAGGGGTCAGGAAACAGGAAATGGTTTCACATCACTTCCTGCTTTGGCTGGATGATCTGCAGATCTGCTTGTGTTTTCCATATTCCTGGGAAGCAGTGGGATAATGCAAACCAGATGTCAGTGCAGAATCATGAATTTCCTTCAGTCACATTTCAACTCAACTCGGTTTACTCTCTAAATTCTCTTGTGCGTTTGCACTGAAGCAACAGCGGAGATTAAACAGCATGAACAGAACAGACTTTACGCATTGATGAAGATTGTGTTTGAATAAGAAATGAATGTATCAAATCCGCATTTTATTATATATATATAATGTAGTTAATCAGGTTAATTTCTTTTTTTGTTTTGGCTAGTAGAAGTTCTGAATGGCCGTTGAGTGATAAAGTTCATTTCAAACCCTGTTCATGGTCATATTGTGAATGATTTATCAGTGATATTTGCGCTGCATGATTAATCTAATAATCACGCATATGGAAAAACAACATGCAACCGCTTGCGACATCATGCGTGCTATTGGTCAATGTTAACTTGTTGTCGATTATCTGTTTAGTTGTTATTTTAGGCCACTTTTGTTGGAGATGCACTTTTCTAAACTCTTGCCATTAGTTCACTCAGTCAGCTGGTTAATATACTGAAGGTTGTTGATAGATATATAGCTATAGATAGCATTTCTAGACGTTAGACCTTTAATGACACGCCAAAGTCAAAGTCGTCATGACAGTGGCGTTACACTGGTCGTTTCTCCTCTATTGTGTCGTATATCGAGAGAAACGATTCTGGAACAAGAACACATGTGGGCGGGGCTTGATTGTGTCTTGGATGGTTGTGGTTTGCTATTGGCTGATCTCATGTGAGTGACAGGTTAAAGCCCCGCCCTCGTCATCAGAGAAGAGAAGAGATGCTGATTCAAGATTACACATCAATTTAACACAATAATGATTCAATAATTTAGAATAAACACTGCAATATTTCATACAGATTTGTGGGAATAGGGGAAGTGATGTCACAGACGGTAATTATGACTCACAGATTGAACTTGTATTCCAGGAATACCGCTGAAGAATGAAGTGGTTTTGGAGTATTTAGGAAAACTCAAAGTGTAACGAGTTTAATTAATGAGCTGGTTTCCTGTCTTTGTGTCATGCTAATCTGCCAGACGTTTATTTCATGTAAACCTCAACACACTGTTGACATAATCGAGCGCTCTCATTGGAATATCTGCGTCTGTTGATGGTGGATTCCCGCTTAGCTCGGGAATATCCGCATATTTCCACCTGCCTCGTGAGTTTCTGTCCTTGTTTCCACCTTCCACACTCGCGCAGGGCAAACAGACGCGCGTCCTTCAGAAGTTAACAGAGCACGTCCAATATATAACTCGTATACTGCCGGATTTATGGACCAGCAAAGTCATGATGGCCAGACTGGGGTCAGTTGGCTCACGCACTGGAATGTGCAAAGCGAGTTGTCTGAAAAATGAGTTTCATTTATTTTTTAAACGCATGTTTGAAGATGAATGTGTTCATTATGTTTGTCACAATTACTATGAATAATATAATATTAACCCTTTAAATGCATCAATGTACGTATATTGAGCCGTTAGCGACCCAGATCTATATTTATAATAATGTAAAATGTTATGGATGGATCTCTAACTGCTGCAAAAGTATAAAACTCTCTTGATACTACAAAAGAATAAAATTAGGCATATTTTGTTAACTTTTGGAACGTGAGTTGTCTGAAAAATCAGTTTATTTAAATAAATAATGCTGAGATGAACATGTTCATTATGTTTGTCACATTTATTATGAATAATGTTAACCGTCAAGCATTATTAGCCTACATAATTCAGATCGTTAGTGACCCAGATCTATATTTTATAATAATTTAATATTTTATAATATTATAAAATACATGGGGGGGATATGCCGCAACAGTATAAAACTCTTGATAACTTAATAACACAGCAGATGGTGGTACATCCAATGAGAAAATATCATTTTAGTCTTTTTTACTTTAGAATTTCACGTTTAATTCAAAGTGTTGCTTGCCATTTCTTTGTAATTATTTGTGAAATTTACTTGCAATTTTTGAGTGCAAATTGTTTAAAAGTTTTCAGTGTATTCTCAGAATTTATTTTATATTAAATTACTTGTATTAGTCAGATTAAATGTGTAAAAAATTTTATGAAAATTTTACTCAGCTTGTGTTTATTTCTGCAATGCTGGGAAGCTTGAGGTTAAATCTTTTTAACTGGACTGGTAGTTAGTCTTGTCTACTGGCAATGTATGATCACAGTTAACCAGTTAACCCCTGTTGGTTACACCACTTTCAGTAAAGTGATTGGTCGTTGTTTGGAGGTTCAATCGTGAAATAGACTTTTATTTTGCGGGTTTTCATGTCAGTATAGTTGCTAGTGAATCGTTTGAGATTGAATGTTTAATTTTTCAGAATATCATGTGAAAACAGACTTACTGGAAACATGTCAACATTTCATTGACAAATAATCTAAAGCAAAAATTGTGAATGTGAAATTATAAATGAGTTCTGAGTGTTTTGGTTTCACTCTCAAGCCTGAAAAGGAAACTACACCCACTTCCTGTTTTGCTGCACGGGGTTGTTGACAGTAAATGGGTGTAGCGTGCTGTCTAACTCCAGCGACTCTCCGACGTTCATTTGTAAATATCGCAGGGTTTGACGAACCCGTTTGAAAATTATTTCGCCAGGTCCCGCTAATGGAACAGAAAAGACACACTGGTGGCAATGGGATCTTATCCTAGAGTCAGCATTAAAGTGAAGTTGTGCTAGTTTATTGTTCCATATTGTGTCGTATATCGAGTGAAACGCTTCTGGAACAAGAACAAATGTGGGCGGGGCTTGATTGTGTCAGTGGGGAATTGATTGGATGAGAAAAAAATAGGAATTGTTTGATTTCATGGTGACTTTAAAGACAATTTCCTATCAGAGGTTAATTGGTGAAATTGCAGATTATGCTTAAAGGGATAGTTCACTTTGAAATTAATTTTTGATATGTTTTATCTTACCTCAAGGGCATCCAAGATGTAGGTGTCTTTGTTTCCACAGCATTTTCAATTTTGACATTTTTCAGTCAAACCGTTGTTGTCTATCAGTCATACACTGGAGGCTAAGGGGGTCCACCAAAGAGCAGCACAGAGAAGTCCAAATTAAACATGATTTAATGACTCGTGAATGTAAGTACACACTGATGGCCTAAAACACGAAACGAGCGGTTTGTGTGAGAAAACCAACAGTATTTATATCGTTTTACCTCTTGTAATCACAGCCATGACCAAATGATCTGACGGCACAGGCGCTTCGGTCTGGCAGTGATCGCTCGCGCGCCGATGTCACTCTTTGTTTATACAGAGATTTGGGAAGTTTTACCTTTCACTAAACATATTTAGATATACGGGAAACCGCAATGGAAGACGATTTCGGTATATCTAAATATGTTTAGTAAAAGGTAAAACTTCCGAAATCTCCGTGTAAATATTGAGTGACGTCACGCGCAAGCGATCACTTCCGGCGTAACACTGAACTGATTCAGTTCGGTTCAGTTGGACATTGCGATTCAGATCACTGTGATTACAAGAGGTAAAAACGATATAAATACTGTTAGTTTTCTCACACAAACCGCTCGTTTCGTGTCTTAGGCCATCAGTGTGTACTTACATTTACGAGTCATTAAATCATGTTTAATTTGGACTTCTCTTTGGTGGACCCCCTTAGCCTCCAGTGTATGACTGATAGACAACAACGGTTTGACTGAAAAATGTCAAAATTGAAAATACTGTGGAAACAAAGACACCTACATCTTGGATGCCCTTGAGGTAAGATAAAACATACCAAAAATTAATTTCAAAGTAAACTATCCCTTTAAGCTGTTTACGGCTTTACTCTGATAACGTAAAACAGTTAAATCATTTACATGACCACTCACTTTGACGACTTGTTATTATGCATAATCGGGTTAAGAACGAGTCATTGTCTCGTAACGGAACATGATGCAAACAAGTTTTGGGAAGAATAGAATGTGTTTCTCACTCAAAGCACTGTATGTGTCTGAACATGTGGCCGCCGTGTCCCTCGAACGCCCGTGTTCAGAGGCGCTAAACTACATCTTGAATGCAGTCGGAATTCCTTTCCTATGATCTCATTTCCTCTCTCTCTCTGGGTCTCTCTCTGTTATGTCGTTATCTCTGCTCTGTCTTTATCTGTGTGTGTGTACAGATAAAGGTTTTTCAGGATTTGTTTCTGTTATTGGAGCCAGTTGTCCAGTAACGGTAAATGGTCAAAGTGTGTGTGTGTCACACCTACAGAGAACCTAGTTTACATTGACTTTGACTTTTTTTATCAGCAGAACCCACCTGAACTAAAATATTACATCTAGAAGTTCTAAGTTTGAATTTAAAAATAATTAATTGTATTAATTGTAATACAATTCGCAATAAAAATATTTTTTTTATTTAGTAATTTTAACATTGATAATTTTAAGTAGCAATTAGTAATTGGAAATTATGAATGAACTAATTAATAAAATTATTATTATTGTTATTATATAGCCATATTGATATTTTGGCCACATGTGCAGCCCTACAAACAAGCACTGCAAGCCTGGATTTTATGAAATTGCAATTTAAAGCGCAATCTCAATATTATTCAGAATTATTAGATTTTTTTCTCTAAATCGTGCAGCCCTACTTATTCTTCATCCATAACTCTATTTGTTTCCCAGCACAAACCTCTAAACCTCTTCTTCCTCTGTCAGGATCATCATCTCTCTCTCTCTCTCTCTGGCGTCCTGACCTCATTTCCTGTGACTGTGATTTGTTCTTCACCACCTACTCAGTGTTTGTGTTGTGAGGTGTGTGTGTGTGTGTGTGTGTCAACGAGTTCATGAGCCTCTTTATGCATGTCAGTAACGTGTTCGTATGCGTGTCTGTGAAGGAAAATGGAGCCTCGCACATTCAACTAAACACGAACACATGATCATTAGCTGTCATCCAATCAGAGTCTAGAGCTGAAAAATCAACCCCAGAAAAAATCATGATTTCATATTGATATTGTTAAGATCTCTGAAACTCTACAGGAGACTCGTGTGTGTGTGTGAGGGATGCAGATGTAGAAAGACTAGCCCGTTTGATGACGAGGTTATTTTCGTCTCTCTGAAACACAAATTTCACACTCATTTGCATTGTCAGCTGAGGTCCGAAACAGGAAACAGTTCCTGCAGTGAGTCTGTCACCATGGCAACAAGCATGCGTCTACACACACACACACGTTAATGTATTTACAGATGTTTGGTGTTTACGCCTGCGCAGTTTCAGAATTATCCCATGGGAATTGGGAAATGTTCCTCGTCCAGATTTTTTCCCACACCGGAAAAACAAACTGGAATTGATCATACGGTCAGAAGCGTTCATATTAAAGTCACACACACACACACACACATACGACGCTGTCTCTCGATGAGAGAGGAAACACATGCCGGGAATGCAGAACACACTTCCTGTTTTCCTGTGGTGTCAAGGCTTGTTGCATCAGGGATTAGTTGTGTGTGTGTGTGGATGTATGTACACACACACACACACACACACATTTGATATATACACACAAACTTTTATAGTAGTTACAGTTAATTAATTTGACAGCATTAGTTCTTATGACGAAGTACATTCTGCGTTACAATAGTAATACATTCCTGTCATAATTTCTTCAAGTTAAATCGAACTTTTATTTTGGCGGGTTGTCATGAAGAGCTTTGAGTTTCTGTGTGTCTTAATAAACTGTATTATAATGGGCTTTCGAGCCTCCAATGGGACTAATGGTTCACACAGGAACGTTCTCCTGTCGTTCGCAGCGCCGGTGACGTGAGACACACTCGTTGTTGAGAGACTCTTATTTTGACGGCCTGAACACACAGCGCTCACATTCTTGATTTTGAATCGACCACATTTTAAAAAACAATTAATCCGATTTTTTTTTTTTTTTTTTTTTTTTGCGCAGGCCTAGTATTTAAGCATTTATTCGTCCCTCATTCCCTTACGGGTTGACCAGCACTAGATCTAGTGATGACTGAGCTCCAGTAATCCCACAATGCCCTGCTCCCCAGAGTGACCCACAGCTGTAATCCAATCAGGATCTGTGTGATTATGAGAGGAAGCAGAAGTCAGAGGTCGTGTGCTTCTGACCCACTTAGCAAAAGTCCGTCGACAATTTCGACTTTTATTTTGGTGGGTTGTTGTGTTGAACTTCACTGTCAGTCATTAAAGGCTGCTTCAAATCAAAGTGGAAGTTTTTTAGCTTTTAGTATGAATATGTTTTTCAAAACAATGATTAAATTGTCATTTAGGAGATATAAGCATTCAAAACTATCGATCCGCTAACATGGATCAGGGATTTATATGACATCACCGCGGACTTCGGCTTCTCACCACATCTCCTGTCCAATCAAACGCTCTCTAGATTCTGAAGCCCCACCCCCTCTGCTATAAACAGCACCTGGCCTAAGCGAGCGTTGACGAGGGCGTAACACGACACCGTTTCACTCTGTGGAAACACACACCGCAACACACCCAACTTCCTTCCACAGTGTTGCATTCTTTCTGCCGCAGCGTGTGTGTGTGTGTGTGTGCAGCATTCCTCCGCTCACGTGTCTGATGTGTGTATGGGGTTGCAGATCCCACACAGATTTTTGCGTTGAACCCACCGGCCCCGCCGCGCTGCTGGAGAATGCATTGTTCTGTTTGAGCCACAGGGACGCTCTCTCGGAGAACTGCAGCTAGTGTTCGTGACGGCGGTGAAACGTTCATCGCACGTCATCTTTAGAACAGCTCAGAGATCCACTGGTTGATGATCACACGTTGATCTGATTGGTTCCAAGGTGGTTTGTGACGTCAGAAACACCAGCGATTTCAAAGTGTGTTTTTGAGACTGTCTTTGGTTCACTGCAGCTTTAAGGAGGAAATACTTATACACTTATCAACTTATGAACTTAAAGTGTATTACCACATACACACATAAACAACATTAAACGCTGCATTTACAACACGGGGGGACTTTCATAAAAGTCTCAAAACTCTTTGTATTTTGTGTTATTTTAGTGTATAAATAAATATATATATTAATTTGATTAGATTTCAATATTCAGTGTTTATTTTGTGTTTCTAGCGATTAAAGGATTTGTTCAGTTTTGAAAAAACTTTTGCAGATAATTTACTCGCCCCCGTGTCATCCAAGATGTCCATGTCTTTCTTTCCTCAGTTGAAAAGAAATTAAGGTTTTTGATGAAAAAATGATGAAAAACTTGATGATTTTCTCCATATAATGGACTTCAATGGGAACCAGACGGTCCAACGTCCAAAAGACAGTTAATAACAGTTTCAGATGCAGCTTCAAATGTCTTTAAACGACACCAGACGATGAATAAGGGTCTTATCATGCGAAACGATCGGTTATTTCAAAACTTATTCCAAAAATGTAACTTTTCGCGTTTGTAACGTCACGTAATACGTAATTACGTTCAAAAGGTCACGGGCGACGTAGCCGGAAGTACAGAGTCAGTGTTTACAAGTTGAACGCATAGGTTGAACGTGCAAACTAACTCAAACGCCGTTTACAAAAAAAAGGAATTAAAAGGTAAAACAACGATGTCGGACGATTTTGATTCTGTACTTCCGGCTACGTCGCCCGTGACCTTTTGAACGTAATTACGTATTACGTGACGTTACAAACGTGCCTCACAGAATAGAGCAAGGCTAGCATTTGCCCTTAGAAAAGTTACATTTTTGGAATAAGTTTTGAAATAACCGATCGTTTCGCTTGATAAGACCCTTATTCATCGTCAGGTGTCGTTTAAAGACATTTGAACAGTTTGCACTGAAACTCTCTTTTGGACCTTGAACCATTTGGTCCCCATTGAAGTCCATTATATGGAGAAAATCCTGGAATGTTTTCATCAAAAACCTTAATTTCTTTTCGACTGAGGAAAGAAAGACATGGACATCTTGGATGACACAGGGGTGAGTAAATTATCAGCAAAAGTTTTTTCAAAAGTGAACTAATCCTTTAAGAAAAGTGCATTGCAAATAAAATGCATTATTTTTGTGTGAATGTTGAAAGTTCATTAGTTACGAAGCAAACTCAGTTCAACTATAGCCAAAGTAACTGGGTTTTATTTTTGATAGTAAAAGTGAGGACTATCATCACATAATGCCGTTCACACACACACATCGTGTTAAAATACTGCAGTCGTCAGAATGATGCTCGGACGTGCGTCTCGTTAAACTCATTAACGACTGAAGGACTGTGTGTGTGTGTGTGTGTGTGTGCAGGAGAAGCCAAGAACATCCCTCCGTATCCCGGGCCGAATAAAATGCGGGATTGTTACTGTACAGTGAACCTGGACCAGGAGGAGGTGTTCCGAACCAAGACCATAGAGAAGTCTTTATGGTGAGGACACACACACACACACTCTTACTCACACACACACTATGCAATCAATAAATGCATCACTGCAGCCTCATACATCAATGTAACAATGAAAAATAATTTAATTAAGAAAAAGAAGACCTGAATGTAATTGTTATAATACCCACAATCCCCCCCCCCCTCTCCGCTGCAGTCCGTTCTACGGCGAGGACTTTTATTGTGAAATCCCGCGCAGTTTCCGCCATCTCTCCTTCTACATCTTCGACAGAGACGTGTTCAGGAGGGACTCCAGCATCGGTGAGCGTCTCTCATTGACCTCTGTCTACAGGTCATATCACAGGATGCTGCAAGATCTACTTCCTGTTGTATCTTTTCGCCGCACTTGTGCAGAACTCACGCTGTGATTGGCCGGCGCTCCAGAGTAGTGAAAGCTGATTGGCCCTGACGGAGTGGGCGGGGGAACTGTGTGTGTATACAGTACAGTGAGAGATAGATCTGACACTGTTTATTCAGAGGGATTGATGGGGATTTTACCAGATGAGGCTCTGTGAGCAACACTTCTCTGCAGAAATAGCCTGCATTTAATTTAATTAGCTCCTTTAATTATAAAGCTTGACCAACCAGATGATTATGTTTCATTAATGCAGCTGCAGGCCTTAATATGTTACACAGATATTGAGGAGAGAGAATGTTTGGAAAGCAGGACAAACAGGGATAAAGTGTTCAATTGTTAACCTGAAACTTTCTCAGGAAATGTGAGCAATTTCTGATGCAAAGAGAGAGAGAGCATGTTGAGGTGTTGCTGGAGTTTGCTTGGAGACAGGATTAGTGTGTGTGTGTGTGTGTGTGTGTGTGTTGTTTTCTCTCATGCAATAAATAAGATGCAATAAGTAAGATCTGATCTGGCATCTGTGATTGTGATCTGTTATTGTGATCTGTGATTGTGATCTGTTATTGTGATCTGTGATTTTGATCTGTGATTGTGATTTTTGATCTGTGATTGTGATCTGTGATTGTGATCTGAGCTGTAATTCTGATCTGTGATTGTGATTTTATCTGGGATCTGATCTGTGATTGGGATCTTATCTGGGATCTGTGATTGTGTGATTGTTATCTGATCTGTGATTGTGATCTCATCTGTGATCTGTGATTGTGATCTGTGATTGTGATCTGATTTGGGATCTGTGATTGTGATCTGATCTGTAATTCTGATCTGTGATTGTGATCTGATGTGGGATCTGTGATTGTGATCTGATCTGTAATTCTGATCTGTGATTGTGATCTGATCTGGGATCTGTGATTGTGATATGTGATCTGATCTGTGATTGTCATCTGTGATTGTGATCTGTGATTGTGATCTGATTTGGGATCTGTGATTGTGATCTGTGATCTGATCTGTGATTGTGATCTGTGATTGTGATCTGATTTGGGATCTGATCTGTAATTCTGATCTGTGATTGTGATCTGATCTGGGATCTGTGATTGTGATATGTGATCTGATCTGTGATTGTGATCTGTGATTGTGATCTGTGATTGTGATTTGGGATCTGTGATCTGTGATTGTGATCTGTGATTGTGATCTGTGATCTGTGATTGTGATCTGTGATTGTGATCTGTGATTGTGATCTGTAATTGTGATCTGTGATTGTGATTTGTGATCTGTGATCTGTGATCTGTAATTGTGATCTGTGATTGTGATCTGTGATTGTGATCTGTGATTGTGATCTGTAATTGTGATCTGTGATTGTGATTTGTGATTGTGATCTGTGATTGTGATCTGTGATTGTGATCTGTGATCTCTGATCTGATCTGTGATTATGATCTGTGATTGTGATCTGTGATTGTGTGATCTGTGATCTCTGATCTGATCTGTGATTATGATCTGTGATTATGATCTGTGATTGTGATGTGATCTGTGATTGTGATCTGTGATTATGATCTGTGATTGTGATCTGTTCTGTGATTGTGATCTGTGATTGTGATCTGTGATTGTGATCTGTCATCTGTCTACAGGTAAAGTGGCTGTGAAGAAGGAAGACCTGCAGAAATACCACGGTAAAGACCACTGGTTCCCACTGCAGCCCGTCTGCGCAGACTCAGAGGTGCAGGTATGTGTTCATACGCCTACGCACGCATGTGTGTGTGTGTGTGTGTGTGTGTGTGTGTGTAGGCATTCAGGTCCAGTGGATTTCAAAACAAATACAGTGTGTGTTGAGCACAAACATGACTGAATCCATGTCACCTTGAGCTCCCGAACGCTTTACACCCTCCTAGGTCACGTGACCACTAACAGCTTCATCACACAGACACACACACACACACACGCGATCGAGAGATTTAAAGTGTCATGTGTGAAGAGTACGCGTGTGTGAATGAGCTCGAGTGTTTAAGAACGAGTCTAGGACTGAATCAGTGTTTTATAGCAAAACATATTAATCCGATGAGCAGATTCATTAACAGTAGTTATTACTCCAACACATGCGTGACATCATTAACCGGCTAACTGTGTGACAGTACGGTTTCGGGGAACAGTGGAGACTGGCTGGTGGGTCTCCTCGTGTTATGATCGTGAAGCCGAGAGGGAAACACACACCAGATCTCCAGGGCAACAGTAATATAGTGTGTGTCGGATAACCTCAGAAACATCTGTATGCGCCCGAGGACCCGCAGAAACACAGACGCGTTCACTGAGAGGAAGGATGTGTGTGTGTGTGTGTGATGAAGAGGCGAGACTCTGTCCATAAAGCGCTCATTGTTGCGCTGTGTGTGAAGAAGAGCTCATTTGCATATTGATGATGTCAGCTGAAGTCAGACAGAGAAACTTTGTCTGGATTGGAGGAGAAGTTCGAGAAAATCGAGCTGAAATTAAGGCTTTCTTAACGTCTGACGGACGCTCGTCAACTTCAGGATCTCTCCAGTGTTTCCTGTGAGTCTGTGACTCATCAGCAGCAGCAAGCTCTGTCTTCCTCTAGCTCTGTTTTCATTGGTCTCTCCCTCTCTTCGGGTGGCGGGGTAACCATGGTAACGATCTTCTCTCTCTCTCTCTCTCTCTCTCTCTCTCTCTCTCAGGGAAAGGTTCACCTGGAGCTGCGTCTCAGTGAGGTCATCACAGACAGTGGAGTCGTCTGCCACAAGCTGGCAACACGGTGAGCCAATCACGAGCTCCACACAGACACCCGTCAGCCAATCGCAGCTCTCGACTGTTAGCCCAGGGCCTTTTCACTGATATCCAAGAGTTCATCAGACACCAGATATAATGTTTGATATTGTTTGATTTTTACGTAGTTTCTAGTGTGTCAGTTTAATATTCAGAGTCCGTTCGACCGATGAGTCGACCAATCACGTGAGTTTGGGGGCGGGACTATCTGACAGTCTGACCAATGACTGATGAGAGATCTAGGTCGTGGGTTCGATTGCCAGCAAATGCGTAAACTAATAAAACGTATGTCTTGAATGGAATGTAAGTCACTTAAATATAAATGTAAATCAGTTCAATTTGCATAAAGCGCAGGAAGTGAAGATTATATTTCTATTAGTTTTGCGGAGACACAGTTACGGTTTCCACAACATTTGTGAGATCATATCTTTTGACCAGATAGTCACAGAGACTTGGGATTGGGCTCTTTTGACTCAGCCTATCATAAAGCCAATAAGTAGTGACATAACAACTTCATGGCCACGCCCTAGCAACCACTTAGGGCACCGTAGCAACCATAAAACAACATTTACAAGCCATATTTCAGCTCCAGTAAATGTTAGAGACGTGGAGCTCGGCTTTTTTGACTCAGACTGTCAACTAGTCTTTAAGTGTCGTCCCATAAACGCTGCAACCCAACGCCCAGTTTTTCCACTTCACACTTTCTTCAGGAAATGTACGTTCTAGTTCAAACTCTAGACTAGTTTAACACTGAGAACAGAAGTGAGGAACACACACCTCAGCATTAGTGTGTTCGTGCTGCCATTCTGCACACTCACTGAAGTGTGTTCAGCATCACACTCACGCTCTGCTGATACGCCACTGTGTGTGTGTGTGTGTGTGTGTGGGGTTTGATGATTTTATTAGCGCCTCACGCTTTATTTAAGGAGATGAGAGAAACGCAACACTCAGAGTAAATAAATTAACTGATGTGTGTGTGTGTGTGTGAGAGAGAGAGAGAGATTTTGTGTGTGTGTGTGTGTGAGTGAGAGAAAATTTGTGTGAGAGAGTGTGTGTGTGTGCTGCATATGTTTGTGTGCGTGTAAGAGACAGTCGGAGTGTGTGTGTTTGTGTGCATGCATCTGTGTGTGTCTTTGTGTGTGTATGTTTGAGAGAGAGAGAGAGAGAGAGAGAGATTGTCTCTGTGTTTGTGTGTGTGTGTGTGTGTGAGAGAGAGAGAGAGAGAGAGAAAGTGTGTGTAAGAGAGAGAATGTGTGTGTGTGTGTGTGTGTGTGTGTGAGTGAGTGAGTGAGTGAGGGAGAGAAAATTTGTGTGTGAGAGAGAGAGTGTGTGTGTGTGTGTGTGTTTGTGTGCTGCATATGTTTGTGTATAAGAGACAGTGGGAATGTGAGTGTGTGTGTGTTTGTGTGCGTGTAAGAGACAGTGTGTATGTAAATGTGTGTGTGTGTGTGTGTGTGTGTGTGCGTGCATGCATCTGTGTGTGTCTTTGTCTGTGTGTGTGTGTCTGACAGCGTCAGTGGCTCCATGTCTGGACCGTTTCCCACACTGGTGCATTCTGGGTAATGAGCTTAGTGTCACAGTGAGCCGCGTCTCATTCACAGGATATTTATGCAGCTTCCATTTTAAGACACAGTGAGGATGACGTCTTCACACACACTGATCGCTGCGCTGGATGCTGCGTCCACAGGGAACATCACACACACACACACACACACACACTCACACATTAATATATATTTGAGTCTCAGTCCTGCCGGCCTCGTGTGTGCTGTCAGTGTCAGCTGGGTTTGAGTGAACGGGGCTGTGTTTTTGATATTGATAATGACGTTAAAGTAAGGACAGCACATGATGTTGTGTGTGTGTGTGTGTGTGTGTGTGTGAGGAGGAATGAAGAAAAGGATGCAATCGTTCATCAATGCTTCTACTCTGATGATGTCAGTGTGTGTGATTTTCAGCGGACTCAGTTTTATTCCAGCGCTGGACGTCATGCTGTGTGTGTGTGTGTGTGTGTGTGTGTGTGACCATTATATAAAGAGGCTTAACACACAGAGGAAGTGCCTGGAAGGATCCGATGGTATTAGAGATGCTGTAGATCCTGTTCATTCATCAGCATTACACGCGCACACACACACACACACAGCTGAGCTTTTATTCATTTCCATTACTCAATATACAACAGCACTGTATGATGTGATGTGAATCTGAACGTGTGTGAATGCGTCTGTCAGGACGATGCCGTTCAGCGGATGATGTCACACCACAGCTCGGCTCTGATTGGCCGGTTATGACATCATATAGGCCAGTAGCACAACAAGATTGCTGCAGTTTGTTTTGAGGCCGTGTGTGTGATGCTGGTCTTACTGTGATGTCAAAACAATCACAGCTTGAACTATTCTGAACGACGTCTGAAACGTTGTATTTCCAGCACTTCTCATGTTTATCGACTCATTAAATGAATACGTTTATTATATTATATCATATTTTTTACAGCATTCAAAATAAATCATATGTACAGAATAAAAAAGGCTACTGCGACTTAATTTCACAATTCTGACTTGCGTGTTTGAATTGCAATAAACATGTCTTATATTCATTAAAATTGGACTTTATAACTCGCAATTATCTGTGACTTATTTAGAATTGTTATAGAGTCAGAATTGTACGATATAAACATGCAATTCTGAGGAGAAAAGCTTACACTTATAATTGACACAAAACAAAGTTTAAATCATTAATTGAAGAGTTCAGATGCAAAAGCCTCTAAGTGCCATTTGAAATTTTCTTCTTTAATGATGATTTTTATCAAACTTGTATATTTAAGTTCAGTAATTTCACTTAAATGGCAATGAAGATTACCTATTAATTGTCATTTAAGTGAAATTACTGAACTTAAATATACAAGCTTGATAAAAATGATCATTCTAGGAGAAAATTTCAAATGGCATTTAGAGGCTTTTGCATCTGAACTCTTCATTTGCAATTATATCTATTGCAATATTTAGCTTCTGTTTATGAATAAGTGTATAATATATTGTGATCATTGATGACGAGTGTGTGTGTGTGTGTGTGCTCCTCAGGGTTCTGGAGTGTCAGGATCTGCCCATAGTGAACGGCCAGTGTGACCCGTACGCCGCCGTGTCGTTACTCGGACCCTCCAGGTGAGATCAGACAACAGAGCTGCTTAGAAGAACACACACACACACACACACACACACACACGCTTGACTGCACATCATGGCCACACGCGCTGCTTTAAAACATGTGACGTGTCCAACTGAGGTCGCTAGTTCTTAGGGCTGGGCAAGAAAATCGATTTTTCGATTCTCAATTCTCAACTTTATTTATCTATTAGCTTAGTTTTAGTTTTAGTTTTCCTCCACTGTTCATAGGATTGCATGTTACAGTGAATGCTGGGAGATTTTATATGTTTTTTATCTTAAACATAAAATAACTTGATCAGATTTATCCAGTTTTCATCATGCATCAAAATCCCGTCTCTTCACTGCATGCGTTAGATATATAGAGATCTGCTTTAATGTGCCCAAGTGCACCTCAGATGAAGAGTTTAATATGCTGCATGTGGCTCTTCATTTCTTTTTACTAATTAAATTCAGTGTCACGTGATCCTTCAGAAATCACTCTAATATGAGGATCTGATGCTCAAGAATATCTGTAAATCACAATGATTGTGACGCAATGTAAAAGCAAAACATAAAAGCGTTTGTCACCCTCACAGGTCAGAGGCCAAGAAGACCAAAGTCAAGCGGAAAACCAACAATCCCCAGTTTGATGAGGTCTTCTTCTTCGAGGTAGGAGCTCATATACACACGCAAACCAACATTATTAAACATGTCTCTCATCATCTCAGTTTATTGGCTATAATGGTGATGAAAATTAGCAGAACTCAGTTCTCAGATCAGTGGATATTTGACTGGTTTTGGTCCTTCTGTTGGACTCTCACACATGAATTATGTTGAATATCTGATACACAATTAGATAATACCAGTTTAGCTCAACCAGTGACCAAGCAATGCTTCATGTTGTTCTGTGTGTGTGTTATTACAGAAAACACACTTCAGCAAAACATGATCAGCTCAAAGTGTCCGAATCATTTCTGCTCCCAATCTTTACTGGTAGTCGCTGTATGAAGAGTTATTGGGTGTAATATGTCCCAGTTTACTTTATTTTGCTCTCCTCACTCACAGAAATGAACTACAGTGTCCTGATCACACTAGTGAGTGTGTGCGTAATGTTTTGGTTTGACTGTGTGACAGGAAAGATAAAGAACCAACATGTATTAATTTCAGTGAAAGTCTTGAGATGAGAGACATCAGTGATTACGTTCTGGTTCAGATGGAAAGTTCAATACGGTGCTATGAATGATAATTGCAGGTGTTTGTACTCTAACTTCACACACACACACACACACACACACACACACACACTGGTGGATTGTGGTTTCTCACTTTAACACTCCCCACACCCTCAACGCTCGGGGCTCACTGCACATCTACCGGATGTCTCTCTGACGATCTCCAGTGCCGCTCGTGAGAGTTTAGCGTTCATGCGACAGCCGCTCGTGTTATCAGACGTGACAGCTGTTTTCTCTCTGTCCTCACACACACACACACACACACACACACACACACACACACACACACACACACACACACACACACACACACACACACACACACACACACACACACACACACACACACACGTCTTCATCATCATTGTTCACACACCCACACACACACATATCATTAAACACAGTTATTCGCTCGTGATCAGAAAGGAAATGTGTCCGACGGACCCGTCTTCCAGAGTGATGTCACGTATCCGCGTCTCGCCTGATTGGTCGGGTGGTCTGTTGTAGGGATGCACCAGTATGAAAGATTCTGGCTGATGCCGATAACCGATTATTCTTTTATTTGAAAGCTGATAATCGACTGGTTGATAAATCTCAATCCACATTTTTATATAACTTTTGAGAGCCTGATTACAAAGACAACAGTCTCATCATGTCACACTGAACTGCGTTTTCTCTTATTCAAGTCATTCCAATCATATTTCATGCAATTCATAATCACGACGTTGAAGAGTCGCACCTGAAGCGTCTACGCTGAAGGAAATAATACTTTATTTAAGCCGATAACATTAACCCTCTGGGGTTGTTCGTTTCAGAGTCACACTCGGGGTGTTCGGGTCCAAATGGACCCAAAGGCCGGGATTCATATTAAAAAAAAAAAAATTAAGATTTTTTTTTTTACTCGTTTTTTATGATATTTTTTCTTTTGAGAAAATTTCAAAAATAAAAAAAATTATAATTAGTAGTAATGCAATAATTATGACAAATAGAAAAAAATATTTAAAAAAATATATTTAAATTTTTTTTTTAAAGCTGTATTTCATTTTAGAGTCAAGCCTAGGCCTCAAAAAGCAATTTTTGAAATGAGATGGATGCCATCTGATGGACAAACTGAGCATTTTAAAAATGCAAAACACATGTATAATCTGAATTTTTTGGTGTGTTTGTGTATAAAAGTGTGTTTGTGTGTGTGGATGTGTCTGTTTTGCACTCTTGATGTTTTATAGATTCACCCCTTCACTGTTGTGTGCTTTTTTTCAAGATCGTGGCTGATTTGTAGATTGTATGCACAGAAAAAGTCAGTATTTTCACATTTTTGCCAATATCCCATTGATTTTCGAGTCATTCCAATCATATTTCATGCAATTCATAATCACGAGTCACGACGTTGAAGAGTCGCACCTGAAGCGTCTACGCTGAAGGAAATAATACTTTATTTAAGCCGATAACATTAACCCTCTGGGGTTGTTCGTTTCAGAGTCACACTCGGGGTGTTCGGGTCCAAATGAACCCAAACGCCGGGATTTATATATAAAAAAAAAAATCATGATTTTTTTTTTTACTCGTTTTTTATAATATTTTTTCTTTTCTTTTTTTGGTGTTTTGAGAAAATTTCAAAAAAAAAAAATTATAATTAGTAGTAATGCAATAATTATGACAAATAGAAAAAAATATTTAAAAAAATATATTAAATTTTTTTTTTTAAAGCTGTATTTCATTTTGGAGTCAAGCCTAGGCCTCATAAAAGCAATTTTTGAAATGAGATGGATGCCATCTGATGGACAAACTGAGCATTTTAAAAATGCAAAACACATGTATAATCTGAATTTTTTGGTGTGTTTGTGTATAAAAGTGTGTTTGTGTGTGTGTGTGGATGTGTCTGTTTTGCACTCTTGATGTTTTATAGATTCACCCCTTCACTGTTGTGTGCTTTTTTCAAGATCGTGGCTGATTTGTAGATTGTATGCACAAAAAAAATCAGTATTTTCACATTTTTGCCAATATCCCATTGATTTTCCGTGTGGGTCCATTTGGACCCGAACACCCCAAGTGTGACTATTTTTTTTTACAACCACTTAGACTATACACATCCTGTCCCCAATTTTTTTGGGGTGTTCAAATACCAAATACCAACAAAGTCAACAAATTTCGGACCATTCCGAGGAAGCTGTGATTTAAAAAAAAAAATTATTAAAATTCCTCAGGTCCATTTGGGCCGAACAACCCCAGAGGGTTAAACATGTACATATATTGGCGGTACCGATACTCTGAACGATATATCGTACATCGCTGGTTTGTTGTGTTTCAGATGATGGTTATTCTGGTCTGTTTCATCACACAGGTGACCCGACCGCTGAGCTACACCAAACGACACTTCGACGTGGAGGAGGACGACGTGGACAAGCTGGCGCTCAAGTGAGTGTGTGTGTGTGTGTGTGATTTACACTGAGCCAATGTGTGTGTTACTATATAAACTGCCCACAAACACAACCACGGTGCATCATGGTCTGTGTTTATGAGTCACACTTGTAGTATACTTTGCATATTTTTGAATACGGCCTTTCATGTAGTGTGTAATAAAGCTGTTTGTGAATATGAACGCTCTGCAAAGAAGCGATTCTGAACACCTCTGGTCCTGATTGGCTGAGCAGCGTCTCTTAGCTCCGCCCTCAAACACTGTAGTGTATCTGAGACTAGAAGAGTTCGGCTCGTGTTGTTCGTGTTTTCTGAGATCGATACGGTGAAACCCACTGTTCGTATCACTGTGAGAGTGTGTGACCAATCACAGCAGAGCAGCTCTCAGAGAGGCGGGGCTTAGAGAGACTGGAAGCGTTTCCGACAGACGCTGCAGTGCAGATTAAAGATTATGAGGGATATTATTGTGATTTTGATCTTGGATGTGTGTAAATCTGTTGTAGGAGACACTAAAAACACCTTTAAAATAGCATTATATGGCACTTTAACTTTGATGTGATGTACATGTATAACCAATAAAATTCACAGCAGTGGAATAACTCTGGGCGGATGAGGACATGTCGAGCCTGGATGTGTCCCGTCTCGTCCACGGATTCGTTGCCATGATCTAGATTTGCCCCATCTGATGTTCTTTTGTGATTCGAGTTGTTGTTTTGTAATCTGAGCATGTCCTTCTTCTCTCGCCAGCTGCTGACGTGATGATTCACATGATCGTTTTAAAAGTCGCTGTATGAAGAGTTATTGGGTGTAATATGTCTCAGTTTACTTTATTTTGCTCTCCTCACTCACAGAAATGAACTATAGTGTCCTGATCACACTAGTAATCATGTCTGTGTTGACTGTATGATATTAATATTTGATTTCGTGTGTACTTGACTCTCTTCTCAGGGTGGATCTGTGGAACGCCAGCAATCTGAAGTTTGGAGACGAGTTTCTGGGAGAGGTACGGGTTCAGCTGAAGGTTCTGGGACAGTCGGGTGTTCATGACGCATGGTACGAGCCTCGTCGCGCGTGTTTTCTGTGTCAGACGCTAGTGCTGGGCGGTAGGACCAAAAATGCATATTTTCACCGGTTTCACGGTATATGACGGGGTTTCTTTGTGTGTTAACCACATTTTCTACTGATTGAGAGGAAATACTGCAGTAGATTGACTCAGAACGAGTGAGTAGACTGACTCTGAACCGATAAACGTAGCCGAAATAGATCTAGATGGAGGAGATGAGAGTGTGTGTGTACCGTTGATGAAGCGGAAGATGATCATGATCTTGTCCAGGATCCTCTCCAGCTCTTCTTCTGTGGCCTCCTTGTTTCCCGCACGCAGTTTAGAGTCCACATACTTCGCTGAAGACACACACCGAGAGAAAGACACTCTTTCATTCATCAACCACTCATTAAACTCATCAAAACTGACATTTAGAATCTTACAAAAGCTTCTGTTTCAAAGAAATGCTGCTTTTTAACTCTCTGGTCATCAAAGGATCTTAAAAAATCTGAAGCAGCACAACATTGATGACCAGAAATGCGAGAGTGTGTTTTAAAGACTATATACACACAAATATTGGCACCCTTGAGCAAAACTGACTCTGAAAATATGCCTTTCATTTAAAATATTCACAAAAAACTTTAATTAGTCAAATAATTGAACGAAAAAATATCTGTTTTCTCCTTGAAATATAGAGGGAATTCATTGACGTCATTTTGACTGAGCGGCTAAAGATCTGCTTTCTGGATTTAAGAGGGGAAACTGCGACTAAAACGAACTATTTTATCCATTTAAACTAAATGTTGGACTCAATATAGTGTTCCTTACAGCTCACTAAAGATCCAGTGATCATGGATATCGACATGCAGCCGGGAATCCTGTTCCTGACATTTATGTTTGATTTCCACACTGGGGAAATAAAAGCAATATAGACCTAAACATATGTGAACGCTTTATAGAAATACAATATAGGTCTAAATCCGGGTGATTGGTGTTATATATATCATCATATCGTCCGGACATAAAACTTTATAGCTTTTTTTGGGTCTGAGTTTAAAAAAAAAACATCCAATAATGCAGAATATGCAATAATAAATATTTAATTGATGAGTTGTTATAACAATACACAATATAAGGGTATAAGGGTATAGTTTTCCAGCTAAATTCAGCATATTGATGACTGCAGATCCAGCTTTGGCTGACCGGAGTCCAGTTTCCATCCATTTGCTCCTCTTTCTATAGCAGTCTGTAGAAATATACCTCCGATTTATTGTCAGATCTAGTCGTCCAGTCAATCGCAAAACTCTTTCCCACTTTATATGTGTTTGTTTTTCGAGAACATGTACAGCCGCTCAGTGTTTTTGCCAGTAACTCATACCCTCTATATTGTAGAAATACCCCACACTAGTTAGTAACGCCTCATAAACGCTGCTTTATCAGGAAAGATTCATTTGCAATAACGTTGCAACTTTTCTAAAGAGCGTCAGATTGGTTATAAAGACCCGCGCCGCGTTCGACTGTTAAATGGTCCGTGCTCATGTTTATCCAGCATGTGACGGCTGTGTTGATGTGGTGAACCACTCTACAGGAAACAGTTCCCACAAGACAAAAAAGTAACTCAATGAACACTGGTATTGGGTATGAAGCGTTGCCCGCCCAGCACTGAGACTCGGCGTCTTCAGGACAGGAGCTCATCCTCCGCTCTCTTTCAGGTACTTCCTGCAGCCCAGAGATAATGGGCATAAATCTGTGAAGGCTGATGAGCTGGGCTCGTTACGGCTCAACATCGTTTACACGGAGGACCACGTGTTCCTCACGGAGCATTACAACCCGCTCCGGGACCTGCTCCTGCAGTCCGCGCACGCCGAGGTCAGTGAGGTCACGGCAAAGGTGTGTCTGACTCCACGGCACATGACGCAGTGTCGTTGTCCAATACACGTGTCATCTACCATAGACCCATAATGCACTGTTATTGACTAACACATCATCACGACTTATCACAGAAATCTATTCATCCAACCAGTGTAATAATTGAAGACTTGTTAACAAATGATGATGACATTTAGAAAAACAGCATTGATTTGCCATTGATGATCACATGTCATGTGTGTGTGTGTGTGTGTGTAGCCCGTGTCGGCGTCGGCGGCTCACATCTTGGGCGAGGCGTGTCGTGAGAAACAAGAGGCTGCCGTCCCGCTCGTTCGACTCTTCCTGCATTACGGCAAGATCGTGCCTTTCCTCAGTGCCATCGCACACGCAGAGATCAACCGCACGCAGTGAGTACACACACACACATCAGAGGTCTGCCATCATTTAACCCGACCATTACGGTTATACTTTAAGCCCGAGCCGAGGTCCGTTTCTCATCGTAAATGCTAGGGCTGGGTAATAAATATCGATTTCTCGATATTAATCGATTCTCATTTTTACGAACCGATATCGATTCTTAAATCTCATGAATCGATTAGTCATCCTGTTTCATTTGAATGAATGGATCATTGTATCGCGGCTGCGCGCATCCAAAAAAATCGCAATAATCTTTGTCCTTTGTTACTATTGATATGAAACAAAGTCTCAATTTTCAAGTTACGTCCATTTTCTTTAGAAATTCAAAAACATAAATATCGTTTTGTCGCTGTGGCGTGAGATCGCTCTGGAGAAGCAGCAGCGCTGATCTCTCTTCCGGCTTAATAATACCAGTCACAGCGCCAAATAAACATGAATGAGCATCTGAAAGTGTGTTAAAGATACAGTACAACTTATCCAAATCCGGATCATGTCACATTGATTCGCTCAATCAGCGTTTCAACCGTGGAAAGACGTCAGTTAAACAGCTTGTAATCAATGTGATCGTCATATTTACCTCAGAAAACCCACATAAACTCGTTAGTCAGCTAGAAAAAATAACTATAGAGAGGAGCATTTTGCTAAATATATACACCATATTACATATGCATTATAATCTTAATGTTCTTTAATATTTAATGCATATTTGAATAAATCTGGCAAGTTTTTATGACAGCCACCATTTAAATGTTTATATTTCATATAATCTTCTTATTATAAAAATAAATAAAAGTGTAATTTAAGTGTTTGTATAGCTACAAAACATTCATTATTACCTTCATATTAGGCTAATGAAGTCTATAGGCTACAACTAGACTCCCATAGTTTACAGCATCAGTTCAGAGATTTGATTCCCTTGAGAAAAATGGCCATTTATTGTAACTGATATCCAAAATAATCGATATTGAATCGAATTGGAAATGAATTGTGAAATTTGTGTCAATACCCAGCCCTTGTAAATACCTTTTTGCAATCTGCTGTATTTTATGATTGCTTGCAACGATAATGAAACAAATACATGCACACACACCGTTTCCCGAAGCGCAGACTTGCTCATTACGAGACTCTTCTGTGGTTGATCTGGGAAACAGTCTCTGATTCCTCTCCAACTCAAACATTAAACTTCAAAACAAAGTATATAAACACATCCTTCTCCGCACGAGTTATGAGGGAAGAGAACCGCACCGAGAGCTGATGTTCAGCTCCTCCTCTGAGTGTGTGTGTGTGTGTGTGTGTGTGCGGGAACACAGTTCTGTAAAATGATTTATGAAAAAATAAAAATGATCTTTTTTGCACATGTTGTGCTTTCATTCACACACACACACTCAGAGGAGGACGCGGTGATTAAACTGCCTTTCTCTCGCGTGCTTCAACACAGCTAGCATACGCCACGCTAACTATACATGTGTAGGCTAGAGCCTTTATAGCTTTTATTAGTTACGAACCCGAGGCTATTCATTAAACATTAACCTGACCCGAAACCTGTGAGTTTCTCGGGACCCGTCGGGCTCGGGTAGCAGACCTCGAACACACACACACACACACACACGTCTCCGCCCCCTCCTCACCGTCCTCTGGTCTTCGCAGGGATCCCAACACCATATTCCGGGGAAACTCTCTGACGTCTAAATGCATCGATGAGACCATGAAGCTGGCGGGGATGCATTACCTGCGGGTCACGCTCAAGCCCATCATCGACGAGGTGAGGCTCATGCCCTATAACTGGGGTAAACACTCGAGGTCAGCAATCGGACTCCTCATTTCAACATAAGCGTGAGACTCTGTTAGCGTGCGGGCGTGAGAGCCGCTCTTAAAGGGACAGCGCTGATATTCCCTATAATAACACACAGGACATTCACTGAATAACTTCTGTAACTATATTTATAATGTATATTTTATTTATAGAGTGCAGTGTTATTGTACATTTGATTACAGTTTCTGAACCGAGTTAGTGAGACTATAGACACTTTATCTAGGACACTGCACCAAATAGTTTTATAAATAACTTTCAGGTTTTTCTGTGCTTCTGTTTTACTTCACCTGTTAGTTTGTTTCATTTTTGATGATATATTTTAAAATTATTGTTTGATGTCTTTGTCAAACTCTAAATTAAACTAAACTAAACCTGAAAATCTGTTCATTTCAATCGGATCTTTGATCGGTGTATCTGTTTTTTTACGATTGCTCATTTTTAATTACTGAGTTTTTATTGTCTTTAATAATGCTTTACATTTATATTAGTTCGGCTAGTTGTTTTCTATGGTGTTTTTAAACCTCCTTTTACTGTTCTCTACCTGATGATTTCTGCTCATGATATTCAGCTACAATTAAATGTTTTGCAATAAGATTAATACATATATATATATATATATTGGCCTTATTGGAATTAAAATTAGGAATCAATAAGAAAATGAATTGGAATCATTCAAATTCAAAGATCCCCAACCCTGATCATTGCTGTCGCTCGCCTTGAGCTCTTTCACAGTGATGTGTGTATGTGTGTGTGTGTGTGTGTGTGTGCAGATCTGCGGCGACCACAAGCCGTGCGAGATCGACCCCGTCAAGCTGAAGGAGTCGGAGAACCTGGACACTAACAGGGTGAGTCTGTGCTAACTCAATCAGACCACGATCCCATTCTAACATTATTATATCCTGTCTACTTGTTTGAATTATTAAGTCAACATGTGACCAAATTAGACAACTCTTGTTTTTTATGGAATATTGAAGTGTTTATTCTAAATTATTGAATCATTCTTGTGTTAAATTGATGTGTAATCTTGAATCAGCATCTCTACTCTGATGATGAGGGCGGGGCTTTAACCTGTCACTCACATGAGATCAGCCAATAGCAAACCACAACCATCCAATCAACTCCCCACAGACACAATCGACATGTGTTCTTGTTCCAGAAGCGATTCACTCGATATACGACACAATAGAGGAGAGAGACCAGTGTAACGCCACTGTCATGACGAGATTCAAGATGCATATCAAGAATCATGACTTTAATACCATAATAATGTGCATTGATGAATCATTAAGAATAAACACTGTAACTCTGATTGCACATATTTGCGTTTCACTTTAACCACACAAGCTGCTATACTTGTTCCAAGAGAGAATGTCGATTATTAATTGATTATTTTCTCCCAGAAAAGTGGATGTTTTGTAATGATGTTCTCGTCTCGCCAGGAAAACCTGCGCCAGTACGTGGACCGGATCTTCAGCGCCATCACGAGCTCGGGTGTGAGCTGCCCCACGGTCATGTGTGACATCTTCTTCTCCCTGAGGGAGTCTGCGGCCTCACGCTTCCAGGGTACACGCTCACTAACACCTGCTGAGAACGCTCGGCTAATGTTAAACATCATTTCTCAAAACGTCCAGGCCTGCGTTTCCCAGAAGCACCATCAGCTCGGGAAACTCTGCGTTATTAAACATTCTTGGTTATGTGGACGTTAAGAAAACATTTCATTCAATCAAACGTTTTGAACGTCAAATTAAAACGTTTCAGAAAAATGTTCCATGAACGATGAATAAATAATGTTTTTGAGAACGTTAAAGGTCGGATAGCTCTGAGCTGGGCAATGACACATTTACAATCAATAGAAAGAGTTTCTCTTTGAAGGAGTGAACAAAACACGATCTCTTCCTGTGACTCGGATGTGATTGGCCAAAGAAGTCCTATCTCTCGTTTGCATTCAGATCCAGATCTCGTTTGCTTCATTTCATGCCCGGTGAAAAGATTACGCGATTGTTTCGATAGTCACTGCGTCACATTATTGTGTCTTGGACAAGAAACATGTCACACACACATACACACACACTGACAGTGCAAACACGAGTGAGTGCGCAAGACTGTCCCACGTCTAAAACAGCAGAGCGGTATTCAAGGCTAAGCGTATCCCATCATGCATTAGGGTTCGGGTGATCGTGTGCCCCGAAACCGCATATCAAATTGTTAAAGTGTGTTTTTACTGGTGTAAAGACTGTGTACAAGTGCTTTTATCACTTAATTAAAGCACCATTTTTAATGTGTCGTGTGTCACATGACCAGACATTTAGAAGCTTGCTTAAAATATCGCAAATCTAAACAAAGCTCAGTAAAAACGTGCATTTTTGAGTAACACTTCACAATAAGGTAACAATAAACTCCACCTATACAGCATTTATTAATCTTTATGTTAAATTTAAACATTAATACATTATTCAGACTGTGAACTAACATGATCAAACATGAACAGCTGGATTATTATTAACTGGATATTAAATAATGAACCTTATTGTAAAGTGTTGCCCATTTTTGCAACACTATCGGGTGATCAAACGTCCTACACACACTTCGTCGTCACGCCTACATGAACCTAATACAGGAAATACGTCATGTAAGTAGACAAGGGGTCAAGTGCAAAGACCGCTAGTGTGTGTGTGTGTTTTGGTTTCTCCTGTGTTCCTCCGTCTGGGTTACAGCGCCACCTTCAGGCCACACTGCAGAGAGCAATGAGCTAATGATCTTCCAGTCATCTGGTGTAATAATGTTCCCAAAACATTGAACTCAGTGAATGTTTCAGTTGGATGTTCATCTGACGTTCTTTAAATGTAACGCCGTGTTTCGGAACATTCAGAGAACATTCAAATGTAACGTTTCCATAACGTTTAAAGGATGGAATGTTCCCTTACGTTCATATAACCAGGATTTACACTCTAAACACATTATTAAAAGAACATCAGAACATTCAGAAGGAACATTAATATAATGTTTGCAGAATTATAAAATGGAATGTTCCCTTAATTAATATTCTCATTTAAACATAAAAAAATGTTTGTGTGTGTGTAGAAATTTTTTTTAAAAATGTGTGCGTGTGTGTGTGTGTCCTCAGTGGACCCGGATGTTCGCTACACGGCCGTCAGTAGCTTCATCTTCCTCCGCTTCTTCGCTCCGGCGATCCTGTCCCCGAGCCTCTTCCACCTGCGACCTCATCACCCGGTGTGTGTATAACACACTCCACACACACACACTCTGTTCAGCTCATCTGATGCTTCATTCTGATCCGTTCTGTCTCTTGTTGTGTGTGTAAAGGATCCCTGCACGTCTCGGACGCTGACGCTCATTTCCAAAACCATCCAAACTCTGGGAAGCTTGGCCAAGTCCAAATCTGTAAGTGTGTTCTCAACAGTTACTCATATTTACCCATGATCCTACAGTGACTGCAGAGTCATTAGAGCATGAAGATAGTGTTTCTACAGTGAAATACTGAACAGGACTGCTGTAAGAGAAGCTGTCCTCTGTCTGGATCGTTCATTGTGTGTGTGTGTGTGTCGGCATTTTCATTAGTTTGTGTTTTTTTTTCAATATTTCTAAATAAATGTAACAAATATATTTTTCTTTCAGTTTTACCTCTAATAATTGTATATGTGCTTTTTGTTAGTTTTTTGTTTTTGAATATTTCTATATATATTTAATGAATACATTTTTCTTTCAGTTTTAGTAATTTTGTGATATGCTTTATTAGTTTTTTACAGCGTTAATGAAAAACAAAATGTTTTAGTTTTAGTCATTTTAATATTTAAAACTTTTTTTCTTCATGGATAACATTTTTCCATGCAATATTATATTTGGTCTAATTTCAGCTTGAATTCAATTAGCGAAAATATATATTTTTAACAGTTTTAGTTAAAAATAACTCATACTATTATTTTTTTTAATAAAAAACAAGGAATGCCACAGCATAACAAGGTTTGTGTTTTCCACACAAAAAAATACATATATAGAGAAAAACATTTAGGTAGATGTTAAAATGTAATGCTCTGGTAGTGTATATGACGTAAACCCTGATATTCTGAATAACAGGACGTGATCTGGTCCGTCATAATGTCCTCAAACCGTTAGCACTGAAACATTATTTACACATCGTTCATGGAGCGTTTTCCCTCTGAAACGTTTCAGTTGGACTTTAATCGTTTTTTAAATGTAACTTGTTTCAGAGAACATTTAAAAGTAACATTCCATAATGTTTGAAGAATGGAATGTCCCCTCAACGATGTCATAACCAAGAAGAAACGTTTTTAAACTTGATGTGGAGATTTAGTGCTTGTCTTCTCATTACAGGCCAATTTCAAAGAGTCCTACATGGCCGCATTCTACGACTACTTCAATGAACAGAAGTACGCTGATGCGGTGAAGAACGTGAGTCTCCAACATCACACAGGCAAACCAAAAATGATGCGTCACACATGCTCACACACGCTTCCTCTCTGTCACAGTTCCTGGATCTGATATCGTCCTCGGCTCGGTGGGATCAGAAGAGCATCGAGACGCCCATCATGCTGAAGGAAGGGTGAGAGACGCTCACGGTCCAATCACACAGCTCGTAGGGCGTCACATGACACAGAGGCTTTATCAGTGTGTGTGTGTGTTTGTGTTTCTCTGCTGGACGCAGGAGCGTTAAACTCGTTATTAAGAGTTTTGACGCCAAGGGCTCTGGCAGGTAAGACTCACCTGTGTTGGATGCCATTGTGACCTTTGACCTCGTGACCCTCATCATGACCTCCCCAGTATCTGAGGCTGATCTAGATGATCCAAATCTGTGTTCTAGTCGTGATGTTCCTGCTGGACTCTCCCTCATATTAGAGTTGGGTTTAACTGGATAATATATTACTGTTGTAGAGTCGGATTTAGATCTCTCAATTTAATAATAATACTAACACTAATAATAAACAAATGATCAGAAATGTATTTTTTAGGACATAATCACTCTTTTTCTTCTATGTTGTAATTGTAACCGTTATAAAGCTCAGTTGTGCCGCATGTTGTTTGATAAAGACATTTTGATT
Organism: Pimephales promelas; assembly: GCF_988280905.1. NCBI lineage: Eukaryota > Metazoa > Chordata > Actinopteri > Cypriniformes > Leuciscidae > Pimephales > Pimephales promelas. Next base: position 42,200,475 of record NC_142774.1, on the reverse strand, counting down.
TCATAAAAAAAATTTCATAGAATTTTTTTTTTATTATTAATATTCAAGCATCACAAACAATGGCAGACAGCGACCAAGGCTGCAGTTGTTGATGTAAACATGCCTAAAGTACCGAATCTCAGGAACCGCACCGGTTATAATGTGAATGGTCCCCAAGCCAGCTCTCCTCCCCTGTTAGTGACGCACACACACACCCGACACAGGGCTGCTTAAAGACAGGTTTAAGGTAAACGCTGCTAGCGACCAATAAACGCTGCGCTTTCCTCTCAAGAAACAGCACACATCAAACAGGAGTTCGGAATCGGAGAAGATTTACACCTCAAAGAAGGCGGAGCCTCAGGGCCACACCCACCTATGACATCATCAGCACACTGACCAATGGGAGCTCAGAGGTGTTTAGCGGTTCAAGCGAACTTCGCAAGAAAGATGTTTCAAACTCCCCAAGGGAACTTCCTTTTGGCCTGATTTAGTTGGCAGTGACGTCACAGCGGTTCGTTCGAGTGTATCGAGGCCTTGAGTGACACACACACACACACACACACACACATGTTTAGAGAGCAGATGATGGATTGATGAACCCAGACGAAGAATGAGACTGATCAGATGTTGCACCTCCAGAGAACATGTGACTGAACTTTTTATTCGTTTATCTATGCAAAAGTGAGCGTGAGTGTGTGTGTGTGTGTGTGATCGAGACTGGAGGGAGTTTGAGTTTCTGAAGTGTGTTTCTGTTCTTCCAGGTTCATGATCAAGCGAGCTCAAGGGCGAAACCGCTTCGGTCTGAAGAACTTCAAGAAGAGATGGTTCCGGCTCACCAACCACGAGTTCACCTACCATAAAACCAAAGGTAACGTCAAAGGTTCGTCCTGAACTCTCACTTCAGGTGTGTGAGGATCATCTGTGTGTGTGTGTGATCCCATCATCAGGACATCATCATCAATATCTCAGTAACGGGCCATCACACTGTGACATGATGTGATGCATTATTAAAAGAAAACAATAAATAATCAATTCCTCAATATATGAAGAGTTCAGATGCAAAAGCCTCTAAATGCCATTTGAAATTTTCTTCTTTAATGATGATTTTTTATCAAACTTGTATATTTAAGTTCAGTAATTTCACTTAAATAACAATTAATAGGTAATTATCATTGCCATTTAAGTGAAATTACTGAACTTAAATATACAAGCTTGATAAAAATGATCATTCTAGAAGAAAATTTCAAATGGCACTTAGAGGCTTTTGCATCTGAACTCTTCATTTCTTTTTCATAATGATGCATTTTCAAGAAGGTGCAGAAATAATGGCAAATTTTACAGATTTTTGATGAATCATACAGTACAGATCAAACATTTTAAAGAAATTAATACTTTTATTCATCAAAAGTGACAGTAAAGGCATTTATAATGTTACAAAAGATTCGGTTTTAAATAAATGCAACAGTATATGTACGTTTTGAATATTATTGAATATTTGCTACTGTTCAAAAGTTTTATTCATCAAGGATGCATTAAATCAATCAAATAGTGTTACAGAAGATTATATTTAAAAAAAAAATGCTGTTCTTTTGAACTTTCCATTCATCAAAGAATCCTGAAAAACAAAATGTATCAGTTTCAACACTGATAATAATCATAAATGTGTCTTGATCATCAGATCCTCATATTAGAGTGATTTCTGAAGGGTCATGAGTAATGATGATCACAGGATATGAATAAATAAATACTTACTTAATAATAAATATTATTTAAATGACACTTTTCTATATATTCACATAGAGAACAGCTGTTTTACTCATTTTTGCTGTATTTTTGATCAAATAAACACAGCCTAACCCTAACAATATGAAATATAGAATGTATAGAATTAAATTGATTATATTAATTCAAATGTTTTTGTTGACCGTTGTTGTGAAAACAGGCAAAAACTGAAGACACGCACTGATGATTTACTCTGTTTATACTTGCATCCGCCCAGTCCGGTGTGTGTAGGTCACTGATGAGTGTGTGTGATCTCCACTGTTGATGTGTGTGTGTGTCCAGGAGAGGGCGCTCTCTGCAGCATCCCTATAGAAAACATCCTGGCTGTGGAGAGACTCGAGGAAGAGTCCTTCAAGATGAAGAACGTAAGAGGAACTCTTTCACAGTCACATTTGATGCGTGTTTATCTGTTTCTACACACAGTCAAACCAAACATTACTCACACACCAGATATAACTTGTGATACTTTTTTATATTCTGCTCATGTTTATCACCATTATAGCCAATAAACTGAGATGATGAGAGACATGTTGAAAAAAGTTTGCCTGTGTATGTTGTTGTCCCTGCAGATGTTCCAGGTCATCCAGCCAGAGAGGGCGCTCTACATCCAGGCTAATAACTGCGTTGAGGCTCGCGACTGGATCGACATCTTGACCAAAGTCAGTCAGTGCAACCGCAAGCGCTTGAGCACGTTCCACCCGTCGGCGTTCCTCAACGGACACTGGCTGTGCTGCAAGCTCTCGGCGGACGCGGCGCCCGGCTGCACGCCCTGCACGGGGTGAGTCCCCACCCATAACCGCTAGTGTCGCGGAGCGCGCGTGTTGTCATAGACTCGGACGCGGTGCGCTCTTAGTGCTCATGAATTCGGTAAATTAATATAAAGAACATTTATTATAAGGGTTTCTGTTATTTTTCACACAAATTCTGTATTTTTGTTTTTTCTGGTAATCAAATGAAGACGTAAAACATTAATTTAATTTCTTTTAATACTATCAAATTAAACGTTTTGTCACACGACGTCCTGCGTAATGAGCTTTACTGTTAAAAATAAAACATGGAAGAAGAAGAATTGTGATTATTCCCTCAAACAAAGATTTGATGATAACTTTATTTGTATTAGTGGTATATTATCATTACATTGAGACTCAACTTATCTAAATTCTGCTGTATAACAGTAATATATTTAAGTTAAACCGAACTTTATTTTGACCTTTGAGTTTCCGTGTGTTTATAATGAAGTGGTTCAATGCTCGCGCAGCGACTCTCAGAGCGGCTCTGGAGGTGAAGTTCATGCATCCGTGTCCTCATATGGGCAAAAAACAGCATGAGCGTCACAGTGTGTGTGTGTGTGTGAGGTGAATGAGATTGCGCATCGTCTTCACCTTTCATTCACACAGAACATACAGATTCATATTTAACCCTCTGATGGTCTTCCTTTATGAGTCACGTCCTGGGACTTCCCGGTCAGAAGTGACCGGAGGCCTAAAAATTTAATTTCCTCCATCCCAGTAAAACCAATGCAATTTATTTTTGTTCTATAATATTTATTCTTATATATATATATATATATATATATATATATATTATTTCTTAAAAGAAATTATTAATGCAGTATTTTTATTTAATATAGAGTCTAGGCCTTCAGAAAAAAAATATATTTTTTGAAGAAAATTAGCACCATCTGGTTACAGTATCCACAAGTTTCCGAGGGGTGCTCCTGTAAAAAATAAAGTGGGTGAAACTTCCGGTGAGGCGGCGGAAGTAGCATTCCAATGTTATTTTGTGTGTTAATTATCGAAGAGGCTAGCTGTTTTTCGGAGAATTATTTTACTATTTAAAGACGCAAATCTTTATGAGAGATGAGCTCAGGGACAACATGTGCTGTTCGCGGTTGTATGTATAACCGGACTAAACTAAACGTGATTGTTTTGAACATAAGCTGAAAACGAAATCTGAGTGATCCTGCAGAGCCCGTCTCTGATCCTGCCAACGACTGTTTCCATCACCTCCCAAAAGACGACGAATCTTCCTGTGTACATTTGTTTAAATTCTTAATATTCTATAAACTCTATCAGCATGTGATTGGCTGTTCGCTACTGATGTTACAGCTAAACTCAGGATCAAAGCCTGTGTTGACAGAATACCAAATGTGCCAGTTAATGTATTCAAGTAGCACATTCATTTATAATTTTGAATAAACTCCAAAGCACAATGACTAAGTGTATTTTTTTTTATTTTAATTGTTTGTCAGCTCGCACAACTGTCACCATGCCTTGTCTTGATGAGTATTGATTATTAATGTTATTATAATACTCCCAATCAACTACTGCGGAGGGTAAAGGTACTGTTATTTCACCCTTTTGAATTTGGTTGAGGTTGTGTTCCCACATCGTTAGCTAGTTTGGATCGCTATAACTTGAATGACTGTCAACTGTTGAATGAACGAGTGTCAAGCATGTCAAATCGCGCTTTGTTTACTTCCAACCGGAAGTCGCGCCCACTTTTGACGCAAGGCCTCATGGGGCGTAGGAAACTTGTGGATAGAGAAAAGGCGTAGAATCATGGTGTAACCACTAGATGGCATGTACAGCTCTCTATGGAGAGGCATGTGAATTCCCCAGCTGTTGATGAACACTTTTTTTTGTGGATTTGAATATATAGTTGAAACAATCTCAAAAACTATTTCTTGTTAAAAAATTGTTAAAAATAAATAAATAAATAATTTTTGTGTTTTTGTCAATTTCCCATTCATTTCCTATGCGTCGGTCATTTTTGACCGAAGACCATTGAGTGTGACTATTTTTTTTACAACCACTTAGCATGCTCGGATCATGACCTCAATTTTTTTTTATTAACATACCAAATGCCAAAAAAGTCACCAAGTAATAATTCAAAACAGAAAATTATTCGGTCAGAAGTGACCAAGGACCATGAAAGGGTTAAATAGTCTTTTGGGAGTATAATTTTGCCCCAAAACAAGAGGTATAGGGGAAACACTGTGATAATAAACTTTATTTTCTATAGCGCCTTTAAAAGCTACACCTCAAAGTGCTTCACTATAACGTGTGTGTGTGTGTGTGTTGTGTCGCTCAGGGGTCTGCCCGCCAACATCCAGCTGGACGTGGATGGAGACCGAGAGACTGAGAGGATCTACTCGCTCTACAGCACATACATGTCCAAACTGGTGAAGATGCAGGGTGAGTGTGTGTGTGTGTTAGGGGTGGCACGGTACATGAAAAAACACCCGAACCGTTCGGTTCGCTTGTCTCGGTTCGGAGCGCGTGTGCGTCTCACGGTTCGACGCATGCGCAATGTAACCTCGTGCCCGTATGTGACGTTTGTTTTCTTTTCGCGCGACATAAATCTTGTTCGACTTGGACCGGCGCTGCACAGAGCGATCGGTGAATAACATCAATCTAGCGCGAGTCGGCTCCGTATGCATTCATCACTTTCGCGGTATTTGATGCGTTACCGATCGCTCTGTGCAGCGCCGGTTCAAGTTAATAAACAAGCCAGTAAAAGTGGAGTATGGAGCGCTGCAGGTCACGGCACGTGGAGAAATGGCAAGTGGGAGAGATGAGGGAGTTGGAGGATGCGCCAGCGTCGTATAAGTCTATGGTATAAGTCCGGTGTGTGGGAACATTTTGGATTTCATGTTATGATATTTTAATTTAACTACAGTGGCACTTTATGTATAGATAAGAACTTCGGTCATACGTTTCCAAACCCTGCACTTTAATTTTAAGTGGAAAAAAGTACCCTCACATTTTGGGAATAGAAGCATTGTTGATACTGTTTTTGTGTTGAGGTTGAACTTCAATTTCACTTTATGTTTATGGCCTTTGCTATTGCTATAGCTTAATTATCTATAGGCAATGAGGTTTCATGTATATTGACATTTAAAAGACAGTGTTTTAAGAGTTCCTCTCTTTTTATTTTAAAAGATAGAATTTTGGTAAGAGCTACAAAAGTTAGCAGTTGATACATGAAAGTTAATTTCTTTGTGTAAATAAGATTTATGTGATAAAAATGCACAAGTTCTTGTAGAGATAGTGATACACATTCTCCTTTTTTTTGCCAAATAAACAAAAAGCATGTCAATTTCTTCTCTCTTGCTGTATCTAAATCTCACCTAGCTTTCCTCTGAGATAGTCCCAAAATGTGCTTAAAGTCAAAGAGTCAAATTCAGTTTGTGCATGATTGCATGAATATACTATATATTTTTTTAATACTGTATCCTAAAGTGTGGATAATTAAGCTATATATATCACATGCTGAAGTACATTTCTGGAGTGTTAAAGATTAAAAGAAAAAATAACAAGAACCGTACAGAACCGAAAACCGTGACCCTAAAACCGTGATACAAACCGAACCGTGGGTTTTGTGAACCGTGCCACCCCTAGTGTGTGTGTGTGAGAGAGAGAGCGCATTACATACACACTACCTGTTAAAAGTTTTGGATCTGTGAGATTTTTTGTGTTTTAAAAGAAGCCTCTTCTGCTCACCAACGCTGCATTTATTTGATCAAAAACACTGTAAAAACCGTGAAATATTATTATAATGTAAATCATCTGTTGTCTATGTGAATATACAGTAAAGTGTAATTTATATCCTGTGATCAAAGCTGAATTTATCATCATTACTCCAGTCTTCAGTGTCACATGACCCTTCACAAATCACTCTTAATATGAGGATCTGATGATCAAGAAACAGTTATGATTATTATCAGTGTTGAACACAGTTATTTACATTTTATTTCATGATTTTTTGATGAATAGAAAGTTCAAAAGAACAGCATTTATGTGAAGTAGAAAGCATGTGTAAAATTAATATAATTTATTTTACTTCCTATTCATCAAGTCACACGGGTGTGTGTGCCAATCGTATGGGTCAAAATTATCGATTATTGATTTTTCTTTTATGCCAAAACTCATTAGGATATTATAAGTAAAGATCATGATCCATGGAGATATTTTGTGCACTTCCGACTGTTGATATATAAAACATTTATTTTTGTGAGTGAATGCAGTAAATCAACATTACAGGGGATTTTCTCAATGTTTTGAGTTTTTTGCAGCCTCGCCCTCGAATAGTCGTATCTCTGCCAGATCATAATAATCATACATCAATGGAAAGCGTATTAATTAAACTTTCAATTTTCAATTAGAAATTGAGCCATGTGACTGGTTTTGTGGTCCAGGATCTCATATTAGAGTGATTTCTGAAGGGTCGACTGGAGTAAAGATGATAAATTCAGCTTTGATCACAGGAATAAATTACACTTTGTTATTTTAAATTGTCCTAATATTTAAAAATATTACATTTTTTTTATTTTTATATTTCTAATCAAATAAATGCAGTCTTGGTGAGCAGAAGAGATTTCTTTTAAAATCATTGAAAAAGTTTGTGACTGGTAGTGCGTGTTGGACTCCAGCAATCGACCCTCGACCCTGCTGTTGCGAGCGTCCTGTAACGCCAGTCTTCTCTCCCCCAGAGGCGTGCGGCAGTAAGTCGGTGTACGACGGGCCTGAGCAGGAGGAGTACTCCACGTTCGTGATCGACGACCCGCAGGAGACGTATAAAACCCTGCGGCTCGTCATCTCGGCCGTGCAGACGCTGGAGCAGCAGCACACGCAGTACAAGCGCGACAAGTTCAGGAAGACCAAGTACGGCAGCCAGTAAGTGTCACGCTTCACACAATCACAGCTTACAGGAAGACAGGATGTTTATCTTTATTTTTTATTTTTTTTATGTGAAACTCCTGCAAAAGTTCATTTATTTCAGTTATTCAGCTTAAAACAGTCCCTCCAGAAAAACGCGATTATGCGATCGCTGAATTCAATTATTATTATTATTACTAACCTTATTATTAATTTTATTATAGACCTATTCTTTCATACTTAATTAAATTATTTTTAATTTCTTTTTCTTTTTTTTTCTTTTTTTTTTTTGGTTTAATTGTATATCCATAATTGTATATGTCTGTATATATATATACATTGTCTTTTTGTATACTTCTAGTTTTATGACTGTTGTATTGCTGTAATTTTTAACTCTTTTTTTTTTCTAGTTAAGAGCCTAATAACATCTGGCAAAGGGACTACCAATGAAAACTAGCCTTTGGGCTAATTTGGGTACATTTACATTTAAGAATGTTTATTAATGTACACTGTCCCTTTAAATAAATAAATAAAATAAATAAATGCAAAATCAGCCAAAGTCCGCATATTTATGCGGGGGCCGCATTTTTTTCAAATACGCCGCACTTTCGCTTGCATAAATTGCCTATTTCCGTGCAAAATATGCGGGGTTTGCATAATTTCATAATCCTCGCATTTTCGTTGCAAAAAAAGTCACATGTATCTTAGCAGAAAGTTGAAAAATGTTGCGTTTGCTTCACACAAGAGCAGCCATTTCCCCCTGTTTCCATGGGAACGTTATGAAGTGACGCAATTACGCGACGCCAGACAGACTCACGGAGGCGATCGACATCTCACAAATCGAACTCGTATAACTGTCTGTCACACGTTCTACCGTCACATCGTTACTTAATAAACAACATAAGATAAAAGAAGTAGCATCAAACAGAAATTACCCGCACACATGGGGTGTTTGAGGCGCACATATAACTGCAGAGAGCTCTTAAAGGGGCCACACCTTATTTACACTCTTACAGTCTGAAATAAAACAAGATGAGAAATGAAATATTCCCAGCACTTTCTATGATGTAGTATGCTTGCTTATCAAAGGAAGTAATAAGAAATGACTCTTACATTAGCCTAGTGAGAACAGGATGTTGGGGGAATCACTTTTTTCTCTTTTTCATCAAACCGCAATTTCATCGCATAAAATTGCATAAATATCCCTCATATTCCATCGCATTTTTTAAGAAAACGGGCCGTGTAATCAATAAATTTTTGCCCGCAACAATCACAAAAAAACTCTGCGTTTTTCTGGAAGGACTGAATACTATTATGGTAAATGTTATACATAAATCGCAAATTTTTTCACTAATTTTTGGAAATTACCACCACAAAATCAGTCATTTTGATGGCAAAAATCACCAAAAAAAAAATCATGAAATCCTGGAGGAACTGTTAAAAGGTGGAACTAATACATTATATAGACTCGTGAGATTTTTCAAGCCTTTATTTGTATCATTTTGATGATTATGGCTTTTCACAATATTCTAATTTTGACTTTGGGCATTTCGTAAGCTGTAATCATCGACATTATAATAACAAGGCTTGAAATATCTCACTTTGAGTCTATATAATATATCAGTTTCACCTTTAAGTTGAATTACTGAAATAAATGAACTTTTGCACCATATCACGTTGATCAACATTCCGACTTCCCTTTTCCATCACGTTTGTGTTTACAGGGAACATCCAATCGGTGACCAGAGCTTCCAGTGCTACGTCCGCCAGCAGTCAGAAAGCTCCACCTACTCCATCTGACCACGCCCACCGTCTCCGTGGCGACAGTTGTGACGGACAGGACGGCGGCCGCAGACGAAAGCTGGAACTCTGGTGTTTATATACGAGAACCGGACGCCGGCTTCCTCTGGACATGCGTCACGCGCGACTGGACGATGTAGCTCCGCCTCACGCGCGCGTTTTAACATTTTATGAAGGCGATGACACGTCCTCTAGTTGTGGATGCTTTTATAACGGTCTTCGGGACCACAATCCTTTGCGTTCACAGGGTGTTTTTAACTGGTGTAACTAGCTGATGGGAAATATCGTGCTCTGTCTCTGCCCGTTCAGACGTGTCCAGTATTGACTCACCCTTTCGCTAGCAGCTGAAGAAGTGCTGCATTGTGGGAAGCGTGTGTGTCGGAGCATGCCAGACGTCCTCATCCCAGCATGTGACACGGTTTGTGGGTCCAGTTTTGTGTGTGTTCAGCATCACATGAACGTCTTCGATGGATATTTGTGTTTTTATACTTCCTGTTGTGTGTCACGTCCTGTAGGAACGTGTTTTAAATTCTCTGTGTGTGTGTGTGTGTGTGTGTGCAACTGAAGCGAGCACGCATGAGTGTGTTTTACTGGTTAATAATGAATAATAACTCAAACTATTGATATGGATGTGAATATTTTGATGCATTTGGTAAAAACCGGTGTCACGTGTCCTGGTCATATTTCACCCTTAAATCAAAAGAATACATATAAATATTATAGACATATACATTATAAGATGAATAGCTTGTATTCCTCATTTGCAACTTTGGATAAAAGTGTCTGCTAAATGAACAAAATGGAAATGTGTGTGTGTAAATATATATATATATATTTTTATATTTATTTATATATGTATACACATATTTTAATATTTACATAATTAGTAAAGAAACTCAAAGCCATTTTCTGGCATTCTGACTATTTTGAAGACAATTAAACGCATTCAAATTCACATTATTCAAATATTTTTCACAGTAGTTTAACAAAATAGTAGGGCTGTGCAAAAATTAATTGCGATTAATCGCATCCAAAATAAAAGTCTGTGTTTACATAATATATTTGTGTGTGCTGTATATAATTATTTTGTATAAATAAATACCTATGCATGCATGTATATATTTAAGAATTATTTGCGCTTAAATTCTGTATATATATAAAAATACATAATCTATATTATATAAATATAAATATTTTATATATGAATAACACATTTTCTTAAATATATACTGTACATGCATGTGTGTGTATTTATATATACAAAATAATTATATACAGCACACACAAATATATTATGTAAACACAGACTTTTATTTTGGATGCGATTAATCGCAATTAATTTTTGCACAGCCCTACAAAATAGCAATGTTTTATTTTCTGTACGGGGAAATCATTTCTCATTTTCTTATGATTTGGGGTGAAATATGCGCTGGAGATTCAGGCTTCTGTGTCCGCAGACGTTAGTGTAGAGTTGTATTTTTGCTCACACTCGAGTTATTGTGTTTCTGTACATCCTTCAGTCACGCATGTTTCAGTAATTCTGCATTTCAGACCCCAAATTAATTGCTATTTATTTTTATATCACAGAATAATGCTTTTGTGAAGAGAAAAAACCCTGAAAATAATCCAAACGCACAGAATGAAGTATGCAATAATGTCACTTATGAGCAATTCTGGAGTGAGTGTGTGTGTGTGTGTGATGTGTGCTCGTGTGTACAGACCAACTGAGTAAACCAGACACACATTTCTTTATTCCAAATGAAGGCAATAGCAAAGAGATCCGTGTCCGAGTCTTTATTCTCAAATGCGGGTTGCTTCCCAAAGATATAAAAAGAGTAGTTCACTTCTAAAAAAACTTTTGCTGATAATTTCCTCGCCCCCATGTCATCCAAGATGTCCATGTCTTTCTTTCTTCAGTGGAAAAGAAATTAAGGTTTTTGATGAAAACATTCAAGGATTTTCTCCATATAATGGACTTCAATGGGGTCCAAACGGTTCAAGGTCCAAATGACAGTTTCAGTGCAAACTGTTCAAAGGGCTTTAAACGACTCCAGACGATGAATAAGGGTCTTATCAAGCGAAACGATCGCTCATTTAATAAATAAATAACAAAGTTTAAGTTTTATAAGCTCAAATGCTCGGCTTGCTCTGTTCTGTGATGCGCGTTCGTGACTCTCCTGTTCATCAAAATGAACGAATCTTTTTCCGAGTCATTTGGTTCATAAAAAGAATTTATATTTACCATATTTGGTAAATAAAAAGCGCTGCTTTTCTTTTTAACTGGAGAAAGGAAGAGGTTAAATTCATTATGTACCAAAAGCAAAATCAGCTTAAATTCCTCTTACATAATTTCCTTTTATCTTCACACCCGCGTGCCCGCGCACATTCACCAGCTGAGGGCTGCTAGTTGACTCACGTTAACCCATGCTGCTCAGTCATGAGTGCGCACGCCGACTCGAGCTAGAGGACCGTGAACGGGAGGAACCGAGTGTTTGGGTTCGGATCAGAACCGGAAGTGTGTGTGGTTGGAGTGAGTGGGTCTTTATCCGCCAGAAAGCGCGAGCATGAGGATCCTGATCGGCCTCGCGTTTCTGCTCCTGCGCGCTCAACTCTCCGAGTCACAGCGATGTGAGTAAAACAGCGAACACACACACACACACACACACACAGATCTGTTTAACACGCGTTTAATGTCACACAGGGATTAAAAGTGTTGTTAGCAGCAGCAACCGTTACTTCCACGAGCCGTTGTTGTTTACTTTCACTTAACTTTGCAATGTTTACCTTTTACCTCAGATTACACCACAACATTACAGTTACTTTAGTTAATGTGAACTGCGGTGATTTGATGTTTGTCATTTAAAAAAAAAAAATCAAAATGACAAAGATTCCGAGTCAGATCTCTTATTGTGGTTTTATGTCATAAACAATAACTGGTACTACGGAGGAAACTATATGGTTACCATAGTAATTTTGGTAACGCATGACGTGAATATGATGGCCGTGTTTACTTGTGAGTCACGCAGTGTTACAATGTTGCATTGTTTACAAAAGTAACTGTAACAGTGCTTCCAAAACGAACTATTTACAACGTAATATTGTTACAGTGTTTACAAAAGTAACTGTTTGAGTTTTGGCAACATTATCAGTATTTAGGAAGTAAAAATGTTGCAGCATTTATAAAAGTCACAATGTTTTGTCAAAATGAACAGCATTTACAAAAGTAACTGCTAATATTAATATACAAAGTGAGAATGTAACTAATCCTAAACGACTTAAAAAGTATCTCTAGCCGTGTTTACAAAAGTAACTGTTTTCCCAAAATTATCAATATGTAGCCCTTTACTCAATTAAATCACAATGTCGACAAGATTAACAGTGTTTACAAGAGTAACTGTAACAATGTTTCCGAAATCAACTGTATTTACAAAGTAAGAATGTAACAGTGTTTACAAGAGTAACGTATAATGTGGACAAGATTAAAAGTAACTGTGACATCATTCTGAGAAGTAACAATGTAAGCAGTTTGATCCAAAGCTGTTACTGTGAACACCGATTAAATCATTGGTCTTCTTTAAACTAGTGTGTTTTCTAACAATCTTTATTCCAAAAAAACATCATTTCCCGTTGAAAGAGTGTCAGCCGGAATAAACCCTCGACCGATGAAGGATTTACTGGGGTTGAAGCGGACATCCAGGAAGTCATGCTGAAGATAACAATAATACACTTTATTTTCTAAATTTTCTATATATCTTCATTGGAACAAGATCTTAATATCCTAATTTTTTGTTTGTTTGGCATATAAACCCATATTATGTATTGAAGGCTATTTCTATCGTGCAAAAGTTGTAATTATGATGATTATGGCTTATGGAAACCCCCAATTCAAAATTAGAATTAGAATATTACATGAAATCAATAAAAAAGGATTTTAAATGCAGAAATATCGGCCCTCTGAAAATATATATATATATATGAAGAGTTCAGATGCAAAAGCCTCTAAGTGCCATTGGAAATTTTCTTCTAAAATGATCATTTTTATCAAGCTTATATATTCAAGTTCAGTAATTTCACTTAAATGACAATTAATCGGTAATCCTCATTGCAATTTACTGAACTTAAATATACAAGCTTGATAAAAATGATCATTCTAGAAGAAAATTTCCAATGGCACTTAGAGGCTTTTGCATCTGAACTCTTCATATATACTATTAGTGTCACCTTTTATTTTGAAAGACTGAAATACACAAACGTTTGTCCCATCAGTGAATGTGTGTGTGCTTGGTGTGCAGTTGTGGCTGCGCGTCAGGCGTCGGAGTTCCTGCGGCGGCACCGGCGGGCGAACACACTCTTCGAGGAGAGCAAGAAGGGGAACCTGGAGCGCGAGTGTGTGGAGGAGCTGTGCAACAAAGAGGAGGCGCGCGAGATCTTCGAGAACAATCTGGAGACGGTGTGTGTGTGTGTGTGTGTGTGTGTGTGTGTGATGCTCACGCTGTTGACTTCGACATTGACCCGTACGCGTGTGTGTGTGTGTGAGAGTCCATCAGCTTTATTTATACAGCGCTCTACAACACACAGCAGCTTTACTGAGATGACACAATGTGCTATATAAAGAAAAGTTGATTGATTGTGATGCTTCATCTGTGTTGTAATAATGTTGTTAATTTAGTTAACGGTGATGTCATCGTCATATAATGCAGGAGATCAATAATATTGTTGAATATTAAACTGAGAAGCTTTTTTCTGTGTGTTTTGTGTGAATAATCTCATGTTCTTTTCATCTTCCAGGAATATTTCTACCCCAAGTACGTCGGTAAGTCGCCCTCGCTGTCCTTGTGCAAATAAACACTAGGGTCTGTGATGTCATCAGGCTCCGCCCCCGGACCGAACGAGAGTCACAAACACATTACGGAGACTAAAGTTACACTCCACACTACCAGTGCATGTGTCAAATAATAATGAAGTGCTCGTGTGCAGAAAATCTAACATGATCAAACAATGAACAGCTGGATTATTATTAGCAGTAACAAATATATTGCTCATGGATAGTTAATATTTTAACTAATCAACCTTATTGTATAGTGTTACCATTAAAGTAATCTTTAAATATGCAAATGAGGCGTTGTCTAATTAAACATGCACTAATTTGCATACATTTAGAGTGAATAAAGGCAGGTTCAGGAACTCTTCTCATGTGTGTGTGTGTGTGTGTGTGTGTGTGTGTGTGTGTGTGTTCAGTGTGTCTGGGATCTCATCGCGTCGGGATCAGTAACCCACACTCGGGAAGGCCCAGCATCCCGCAGGACCTGCGCACCTGTGTCCAAGGTGACCCGACGCTCGCGGACACTCGTGAGGATGATGATGATGATGATGATGAAGATGATGATGTTTGAGATGTGTGTGTGTGTTTCAGAGATCAGTAACCAGTGTCTGCCGCTGCCGTGTTATAAGGAGGGTTACGAGCGCTGTGTGGACGGGCAGGGCAAATACACGTGTGTGTGTAAACCGGGCTGGAGGGGTCAGAACTGTGACCAGGGTGAGTGTGTGTGTGAGGCCAGCGCTGTCTGGGTAACTGCACACTGTTGGGTAAAGCACCACCTACTGGTTAGTATGAGTAGTGTTCTTAAGAAATATAATATCTCATTAATATGTGACAGATATTAATGAGTGTGAAGACCCAGAATTCCCTGCGGGCTGCAGCCAAACGTGCCACAACCTCCCCGGGAGCTTCAGCTGCAGCTGTGAGAAGGGCTTCTACACACACGACAACATCCACTGCAACGGTGAGAACACGACACAGGTCAAAGGTCACAGGTCAGCACTGCACCTGTCAAAGGTCCGCACAGGTCAAAGGTCAGCCCTTCACAGGTCTGCACTTCAAAGGTCAGCACAGGTCACAGGTCAGCACTGCTCAGGTCAACACTTCAAAGGTCAGCACAGCACAGGTCAGCATTTCACAGGTCAGGTCACAGGTCAGCACTTCACAGGTCAGCACTGCACAGGTCACAGGTCAGCACTGCACAGGTCAGCACTTCAAAGGTCAGCACAGGTCAGCACTGCACAGGTCACAGGTCAGCACTTCAAAGGTCAGCACAGGTCACAGGTCAGCACTGCACAGGTCACAGGTCAGCACTGCACAGGTCAGCACTTCAAAGGTCAGCACAGCACAGGTCAGCATTTCACAGGTCAGGTCACAAGTCAGCACTTCAAAGGTCAGCACAGGTCACAGGTCAGCACAGCACAGGTCAGCATTTCATAGGTCAGCACAGGTCACAGGTCAGCACTGCACAGGTCACAGGTCAACACTGCACAGGTCAGCACTTCAAAGGTCAGCACAGGTCACAGGTCAGCACTGCACAGGTCAACACTGCACAGGTCAGCACTTCAAAGGTCAGCACAGCACAGGTCAGCATTTCACAGGTCAGGTCACAGGTCAGCACTTCAAAGGTCAGCATAGGTCACAGGTCAGCACTTCAAAGGTCAGCACAGGTCACAGGTCAGCACTTCACAGGTCAGCACTTCAAAGGTCAGCACAGATCACAGGTCAGAACTGCACAGGTCAAAGGTCACAGGTCAGCACTGCACCGGTCCGCACTTTAAAGGTCACAGGTCAGCACTTTAAAAGTCATAGGTCAGCACTTCAAAGGTCATCACAGCACAGGTCACAGGTCATCACAGCACAGGTCAGTACTTCAAAGGTCAGCACTCCACAGGTCCGCACTTTAAAGGTCACAGGTCAGCACTTCAAAGGTCATAGGTTAGCACTTCACAGGGCACGGGTCAGCACAGGTCAAAGGTCGCAGGTGCAGTTCTGTGCTGTGTGCAGTGTGCTGGAGTGTTTGTTGGCGTCTGTCAGACGAGTTTGAGCTGTTCCAGGAATTCTGGGGTTTTCCTGTAAAGGAGGAACATGATTCGGCTCCAGCTGTGAGAACACACACACACACACACACACACACACACACACACACACAGAACCCGCTGGAAGTCTCACAGGGTCATTATGTAACGGTGTTTTTAAACTGGTAAATCATCAGACTAGGGATGGGACGATAACCGGTTTCACGATAAACCGTGATAAAATGTACTGACGGTTAGTATTATCGTTTAAAATGTAATTATCATTAAAACCGTGTTTGATTATCGCGATTTTAATAACTCACTGAATCCTGTCGGCCAGTCTGACGCAGGCGCGCAGCACGCAATATTTTTTTAAATTACTATTCGAGAAGGAATGGTGGAAGGTAGTGACCGTGCTCAGGATGTTTTTTAGCCTTTTAAGAGGACCAAATCTGAGGTGTGGTCATATTTTGGGTTTTACAAAAGTCCTGAGGGAAACTTGATCGAGGATGGTCACCCTGTCTGCCGAACAAAAAGTCACTGCAATAGAAACACTTCAAATCTTGTGTCGTCTTGTGTGATCATCACCCGAACTCAAGGCAAGTTAACTTTGACCTTAATACCAAAACTACGACTGGGAAACAATTGGGCACGAAATGTTGTTTTGAGTTGAAACATTTTATGTCACTCACTTGAAATAGACGTCAAGCTTCCGCGAAGAAAAGTTCGTAGCAAGTGGATTTGAGCCAAAGACGAACGAACAACTTCAAACAAGACTATTATTAAGAGTGATATTTTAAGGGATAGTAAAGTATAGATACATCACGTATTAAACCGATTTTATTTTTACCACATAATTACAGGGACATATTGAATTGATAATTGAGATTAGCTAATGTTTTAAATCTTACCTGTTTATGAATTCAATTTGTAAAACAATCGTCCAGACAAGATATATCACACCAATATTATCAAACTCTGTAAACAATAAATCAACTCTGATTTCATTTTTGCAATACAATCAAAAACCGGAGACGCAAGACGGCAAGTTGTATTTGAATGAAACAAGAGCGCGCGTCCGTTGTGATATGGATGTGCGCTGTGTAATAATGTGTTGCTATTGACGACGGGCATTATAAAGAAGCAAATGCCATAGAAAAGAATCTTGCTTAAAAAACTGCATAGAGAGGCTTGTTTTATTTGTTGTTTGTTGCTTTTCAATTATAAAACTTGTTGATAAAAAAATCAGTTCTTTTTGAGCACTTTCATAAATTTTTAACAAAACCGATAATATTGATAATCACGATTATTTTGGACACTATAATCGTGATATGAAATTTTCATACCGTCCCATCCCTACATCAGACGCCGTTTCCCTTCAGCCTGTCAGCTTATCTACAGGACCCACAATGCCGTGCGTGTGTGATCGTGCTGTTTGTGTGTCTATTACTCTGAAATCTGGACAGTGGAATGATGAAAACTCTCTCCTATGAGGTTTAAAACACGTGTGTGTGTGTGTGTGTGTGTGTGTGTGTGTGTGTGTGTGAGAAGTGCTTCGTGAGGCTTTAGGTCAGGTGTGTTTGGATCGTTCAGTGTGTGTGTCGATCATGTGACGCGTTTGACCTGATACCGCAGGGTTAATATCGCTCACTGAAACATGTTTGTTGGTGCAGAGCGAATTGACCTTAATCCCGGTGTGTGTCTCTGTGTGTGTGTGTGTCATTGCAGATATCAATGAGTGTGTCCTGTTTCCCAGTGTGTGTGTGGAACCGTCTCAATGCATCAACGCTCCGGGGACGTTCGAGTGTCGCTGCCCGCTGGGATACCGCTACAACACAACCCGGCGCGAGTGTGTCGGTGAGACGAGACGAGACAATAACACACACACACACACACACACACACACAACCCTCATCCTTCCCTCGCGAAGCCCTAAAGTTAGACTTCATTTATTATGTTTGTCCAGAGAACTATATTTTTTTCTATTTAATGCAATTTTTTAATTTATTTACCTTTTAAATGACTAGATTTGATCAATAAATAGTAATTTTAGCACATTCCTCACATTCTTAGATTCAAAATAACTCTCGATTTCATGCGTAACTCTTTTAATTCAGCTCTAGATATCTTCTATCGGGAGTCTGTGAGCTCTTGTGGAATATAATAATAATAACACATGATATTTCATGCCTCTAGATGGGCTTATATCTCTATATTATAGACATTAATAATTCATATTCTAAGAAGATTATTAAACCGCTGATAACATGAACCCAGCGTGCCTCTGATGTGCTGTGTTCTGGCAGACGTGGACGAGTGTGAGCAGGAGGTGTGTGAAGGCGAGTGTGTGAACAGCGCCGGGAGCTTCTCGTGTCACTGCGACGGGCGTAAGGGAGTGAAGCTGGCGCCGGACGGCCGTGTGTGTGAGGAGATCCCGCAGTGTCTGGATCTGTACGATCACAAACACGAGGAGATCCTGTATCTGGGAGAGCAGTTCTCCGGCGTTCCCGTCATTTACCTGCGCTTCCGTCTGCAGGCCGACGCCAGGTGACACACACATGTGATCTCAGCGACACACACATCATCTCAGTGACACACACATGTGATCTCAGCGACACACACATCATCTCAGCGAAAAGTGAAATCATAATCAGCCGCCTCTTTAACTCCTGAACATGGCTTCCTCGAGCCTCATCTGTTGAAACGCCTCCTTAAAGAGATACTCCACGTTTTTGGAAATAGGCTCATTTCACCACCAGTGGTGGAGGAAGTACTGAATCTCAGTACTTAAGTAAAAGTACAAATAACCAGATAAATATTTACTTTAGTAAAAGTAGAAGTAACACAATGACAACCATACTTAAATAAAAAGTACCTGATTTTAAATGTACTTTAAGTATTAAAAGTAAAAGTACTTGCATAACAATTTATTCTCTTAATGTCTATTTTCTAATGATTAATAAAACATTTAATTCTAACTCATTCAACCTAATACTCCTATACTGATGTTCAAAATGATGGGAAAAAAAATCACCATTTCTGAAACAAGCTTGCAATTAGGCAATATACACATCATGCTTATCCTTACTATATGTTAATAACTATTTTTTGGCAGTAAACGCGATTCATTTATGGTGTAATTCTGAACCTCTTGGCTTGCCATAATCCTAACCAAACGTATATTACACACGGTGCGTTTCCTATGCACGTAAAAACACATTTTCGGGTATAAATTGTACGATAAACACACTGCGTGCGAGACGCATTTTATTTAGTGTAACCGGGTTGATAGAAAATGTAATGAAAATGTAACAGAAGTTGTAGAAATGTAGTGGAGAAGAAAGTACAATAATTGCTGCAAAATGTAACGAAGTAAAAGTAAAAAGTATGCACTATTTATTCTACTTAAGTAAAGTAAAGATGCGTGAAAAATGTACTTAAGTAAAGTAACAAAGTATTTGTACTTCGTTACATTCCACCACTGGTTACAATTCCCCCAGAGTTACACAGTCGAGTTTTACCGATTTCGAATCCATTCAGCCGATTTTCTGATATTTAGATGAATATCAGTAACCAGACCGTTTCTGGTCTCATTGACTTCCATAGTATATATTTTTTCCTACTATGGAAGTCAATGAGACCAGAAACGGTCTGGTTACTGATATTCATCTAAATATCAGAAAATCGGCTAAATGGATTCGAAAACGGTAAAACTGGACCGTGTAACTCTGGGGGAGTTGTAAAAAAAAGTGGAGTATCTCTTTAACCCTTGTGCATCCTTATGGACATTTTTGTCCTTTTCAGTTTTGTTTTTTTGATCACTTTGCCTGTGTTAAAGCTAACTGCAAAAAACTTGGCACAGGTGTGTATTTTTATTGGAATTTTACTATTTCACCGTCATTTTCTTTAAAAAAATATTTTTTGCATTAGGTACAAAAAATACTCCCTCTCAGCACCTTTTGGACAAAAACGTCCCCATTGAAACCCCATTAAAACTGCCATTTTTAATCCCCAGTTCAGTTAACTATAAAATTATGCAATCTTTGTTAAGAGGCTTTCATTCTGATGGCAAGGCTTCAAAATTTAATTTTTTACTATTTTTTTATCAGATGGTGCCATTTTTTTTGAGTTTGGCCTATAAAACAAATATCACTTTATTCCTGTTTTCTGCTTCGGCATATTATAGAGCCAACTGGATAAATTATGCAACAATATTTGTGTGGGTGTGTTGGTATGGATGTCAGAGTATGGTTAGTATGTATGTTATTAAAAAAAATATGTGTGTGTGTGTTTGTAATACTGAGAGAGAAAAACGGCAAATTCATATCCAATCACTGTGAGCTCCAGTGGGGTTTTGCTGCCACCCGATGGGGAAAACATGTTACTACACCCAAACAAACTGTTACCGAAAGCTCATTTTTTGAGATATCATCCTCAAATTTGGAACACAACCTATTTAGCTTTATGGCTTTGATTTTATTGCAGTTTTGAGCTCAACCTGATTTGAAAAATATATATTTTATATAAAATATTTTTTTATAAATAATTTTCATAAACTTATACCTATATAACTTTTTTTTGGATTTGCTTATTATTATTATTTTACTTCAGCAATAATCTGCAAAGGGTCTTCTTTAAAATGATACCAAACTTAAGTCTGTGCTCCAAAGCGTCACATTTTTTTGATATGGACATTTTTGTCCTCTTTTTACCTATGTGTAACTTTTTTTAATTGATGCACAAGGGTTAAGAGGAAGCACGTCCGGTTCCTCATGAGTGTGTCGTGTTGTCGTTGCTAACGCAGGTTTGCGGCCGAGTTTGACTTCCGCACGTTTGACCCCGAGGGCGTGATCCTGTACGCCGAGTCTTCGCCGGACTCCTGGCTGATGCTGGGTCTGCGGAGCGGCCGCATCGAGGTCCAGTTCAAGAACCAGCACTCCGTCAAGATGACCAGCGGAGGAAAGGCCATCAACGACGGGCAGTGGCACGTGGTGCGTTCAGGACACATCACATCTGATACACACCAGGCACTTTCTATTAGCCCCGTTGTGGATCATCCTGGTTGCAGTTCCATTAGAATTCCACTGGAGGTGATCATGAGCGAGAGCAGAATGAATGGGAGTCTATGGGGCTAAACGGCTAAAAGTGTCTCTTTCACCTGCTTGTCGTTAAATCAACATAGATTTTACTGTTGATTCCGCAAGTTCAATATAGATTATAGGAAACAAGTACGTATGTCCTTTTGATTTCTTACAGGTTAGGCTGTTGTTGGCCGGATCACGCTAGCATTCTGCTATTGTGTGACGTCATCACAGTTTTGAACGGATTTTTAGATCAGATAAGTGAACTTAAAAATGCAGTTTTCAGCTGAGTGTATTATCTTAGCCCTCCCTTTTGAAAGTAACGTTCAAATTACTTGACAAAAAATTACATCCTGAGAAAAGTGGATTTCTGTGTGTGAAACCCCATTGACTCCCATTCATTCTGCACTGGACCACGAGCGCCCCCACATGGACAGAGACGCGTTACTGCAGCCAGTCCAGAACCCGGAAGTAACCAGCCAGTGCCAATTCTCTTCAATTAGACATTCTCTGATACACACTCGCAACTTCTGTCTCTGAGAGTGTCTTCTGCTCCTCAAAGCTGCGTTCATTAGATCAAAAATCGGTGAAATATTATTGTAACGTCTGGTCGCCCCTAACGAAAGCTCTTGCTCGCTGTAGATCTCGGTGGAGGAGCTGATGGGAAGCGTGAGCGTGAAGATCAGTAAAGAGGCCGTCATGAGCATCAACAGTCCTGAGCGTCTCTTTACACCCGTCAACGACAAGCTGGAGGCCAAGCTGTACATCGCCGGCCTGCCCAACCGCAACGAGAGCCTCATCAAACCGGCAAGTGCTCACTAGCGCCCCTCAGTCGGTGCGGTGCAACTACACCTTCAGTCGGTCCGTGCACAAACTTCACTCATCGCAAGTGAACGCGCTACAGGTGTTCAGGGTTTGAAATGATAAGTTATCACTTGTTAACGAATCAGCTGTGGCGGGAAACACTGGCGAATCACGAGCCGACTTGGCATGTTATTATTATGTTGGGAAGTTTGTGGAAGTCAAATCTGTCCTCATGATATATTAAACAGTATATTGCACAGGATCTGCTCACTGGAACACACACGTCACCACACCACAGATAACGGTTAAACAGCATCGGGGAACAGAACAGACTTTGTTATTTTCCAACATCCGACATGTTTTCATGTTCTGTGTTGATCTGTGCCTCTAAAACACATCAGGTGCTCTTCGGTCATTTCTGACCGAAATTTTTTTGAATTTCTAAAAATCACAGCTTCATCGGGATGTTATGAAACTTGGTGACTTTTATAACATTATTTGTGTGAATACATAAAAAAATTGAGGTCATGATCTGAGCATGCTAAGTGGTCGTAAAAAAATAGTCACACTTGTGGTCTTCGGTCAGAAATGACCAACCATAGGAAATGAATGGGAAATTTACAAAAACACAAAATTTCACAAAATTGTATTTATTTATTTATTTATTTTTACATTTTTTAAAATAAAAAATAGTTTTTGAGATTGTTTCAACTATATATTCAAATCCACCAAAAAAAATGTGTTCATAAACAGCTGGGGAATTCACATGCCTCTCCATAGAGAGCTGTACATGCCATCTAGTGGTTACACCATGATTCTACGCCTTTTCTCTATACTGTAACCAGATGGTGCTAATTTTCTTCAAAAAATATTTTTTTTCTGAAGGCCTAGACTATATTAAACTAAAATATTGCATTAATAATTTTTTGAAAAAAATGATATATATATATAGAAAAATGTATATATTTTTTCATGGCAAAAATAGACAATAATATTGCATATATATTAATAAATTCAATCAAATTGTCTCAAAATACTAAATTACAAAGAATAAATATTATAGAACAAAAATAAATTGCATTGGTTTTACTGGGATGGAGGAAATTTAATTTTTAGGTGTCCGGTCACTTTTGACCGGGAGGATAACAAGTGTGAGTCTGAAACGAAGAGCACCTGAGGCTTAAGCTGGATGAAGATTGTGTTTGAATAATAAATTAATGTATGAAATCCACATTTTATTATATATGAAGAGTTCAGATGCAAAAGCCTCTAAATGCCATTTGAAATTTTCTTCTTAAATGATGATTTTTATCAAACTTGTATATTTAAGTTCAGTAATTTCACTTAAATGACAATTTATAGGTAATTATTATTGCCATTTAAGTGAAATCACTGAACTTAAATATACAAGCTTGATAAAAATGATCATTAAAGAAGAAAATTTCAAATGGCACTTAGAGGCTTTTGCATCTGAACTCTTCATATATACATATATATGCTGTCACGTAGTTAATCTGGTCCATTTATTTACTTTTTTGGCTAGTAGAAGTTCTGAATGGCCTGTAACCTAAAACTTTAGTAGCCAGATTGTCCAGTGAGCGAAACACCCTGGCGGTGTTGGTGTGTTTCGTGCTGGCGATGTTCATTCTGCTCGTCTGGGTGTGTGTCAGATCAACCCGAGGCTGGACGCCTGCATCCGCGGATGGGATCTGATGAATCAGGGAGCGTCGGGAGTGAAGGAGGTGATCCAGGAGAAGGAGAGCAAGCACTGTTACGTGTTCGTGGAGAAGGGCTCGTTCTTCAGCGGCGGAGGCCTGGCGCTCTTCAACATCGACTACAGTCAGTCTCTCCGTCCTCACACACACACACACACACACACACGCTAGCATGAGCACTGCAGAAAGCTCTGTTGGATCCCGCGTATGTCTCTGCACTGCATCAGTCAAGTTACATTTATTTGTATTGTGCTTTATACATCACAGATGATTCAAAGCAGCTTCACACAGATCAACTGGAAAATGATGCAACAAATACAGTTCATTCTGTTCAATAACGATTACAGTGTGACAAAGTGCATCAGTTATGAAACTAATTCAATTCAGTTCAATAACGGTTTTAATGTGGTCAAATTCAATAATTATGAAACAAAAACTGAATTCAGTTCCATGTTGATTCATTTCACTTCAATAACAGTTTCAATGTTGCAGAATTCCATAATTATTAAACTAATTCAGTGTCACACACACTTGCATGGATAATTGAACTAACGGTGTTTTTGGCGCTGCAGGCGGAGGCGATCAGTGGAGGGTTGATGTCGTGATGAGCATCCGTCCCTCCAGCAGCACCGGGGTATTATTCGCCCTGGTTACCAACAACACTGTCCCTCTCTCCGTTGCCGTGGTTACACGGGGGCCCGAAGATGCGGTAAGCTCCTCCTCCGCTGACATCACGTCCTTATGCATAGTGCATAAGTACTCACATAGTGTATAAGTACATAGTGTATAGTGCATAAGTACTCACATACTGTATAAGTACATAGTGTATGAGTACTCACATACTGTATAATTACATGGTGCATAAGTACTCACCTACTGTACAAGTACATACTGTATAAGTGCATAGTGCATAAGTGTATAGTGCATAAGTACTCACATAGTGTATAAGTACATAGTGTATAAGTGTATAGTGCATAAGTACTCACATAGTGTATAAGTGTATAGTGCATAAGTACTCACATAGTGTATAAGTACATAGTGTATAGTGCATAAGTACTCACATACTGTATAAGTACATAGTGTATGAGTACTCACATACTGTATAATTACATGGTGCATAAGTACTCACCTACTGTACAAGTACATACTGTATAAGTGCATAGTGCATAAGTGTATAGTGCATAAGTACTCACATAGTGTATAAGTACATAGTGTATAAGTGTATAGTGCATAAGTACTCACATAGTGTATAAGTGTATAGTGCATAAGTACTCACATAGTGTATAAGTACATAGTGTATAGTGCATAAGTACTCACATAGTGTATAAGTACATAGTGTATAAGTGTATAGTGCATAAGTACTCACATAGTGTATAAGTGTATAGTGCATAAGTACTCACATAGTGTATAAGTACATAGTGTATAAGTGTATAGTGCATAAGTACTCACATAGTGTATAAGTGTATAGTGCATAAGTACTCACATACTGTATAAGTACATAGTGTATGAGTACTCACATACTGTATAATTACATAGTGCATAAGTTTTCATATACTGTATAAGTACATAGTGCATAAGTACTCACATACTGTATAAGTGCATAGTGCATAAGTACTCATACTGTATAAGTACATAGTGCATAAGTACTCACATACTGTATAAGTACATAGTGCATAAGTACTCACATACTGTATAAGTGCATAGTGCATAAGTACTCATACTGTATAAGTACATAGTGCATAAGTACTCACATACTGTATAAGTGCATAGTGTATAAGTACTCACATACTGTATAAGTGCATAGTGTATAAGTACTCACATACTGTATAAGTGCATAGTGTATAAGTACTCACATACTGTATAAGTGCATAGTGCATAAGTACTCACATACTGTTTAATTACATACTGTATAATTACATAGTGTATAAGTACATACTGTATAAGTGCATAGTGCATAAGTACTCACATAGTGTATAAATACATAGTGTATAAGTACTCACATACTGTTAAAGTACATAGTGTACAGTATAACTACTCACATACTGTATAAGTACATAGTGTATAAGTGCATAGTGCATAAGTGCATAGTGTATAAGTACTCACATAGTGTATAAGTACATAGTGTATAAGTGTATATTGTGTGATTTGGGACACTGGCGCTCTGGTGTTGCAGGACCTGCAGGTGTTTGTGGACGGTGTGTGTGTGGCGACTCTACAGTCTCTGATGCTCTGCTATCCGGATCGTCTACTGGTGGAGATGAGAGTGTCAGCTGATGTTCTCCTCCTCTCAGCGAACTCCTCCACCGTGACCTACAGTGACCCCGTGACCCTGAGCGAAGCACTAGCCAAGCTCAACCGTGCCATGCAGCGACACGTCCACACTTACATCGGAGGACTTCCAGGTCAGGCAGCGACTTCACTTCCTTTTGAACCCGACTGAGCAGAACACAAAGGTTTATAAAGATAGATGCTCACTAATATAGTGATAAATCCATGCAGTCCATGAAGCTCGCAACGCAAAGGTCAAGGGTTCGATCCCCAGGGAATGCAGTCGCTTTGGATAAAAACCTCTGCCTTATGCATGAATGGAAGTGCAAACATTAAATAAATATATATATATATATATATATATATATATATATGTTTACGAGGGAACTAGTCGTTTTTCTCTAGTGCTAGTCCTCCTAGTGAAGTGCTGAAACCAAGTATGAGTTATTAATATTATTAGCGTTTTTGATCCATAATAGTGTTTTGCTTTGTAATTTTCTCTGTTAGTCAAGTTATAGTTGACTAAACTAAAAAATAAATAAAATAATATATTTACCTAATTTTTTTCAGCAAGGCAACGTTTTTCATTTTTATTTAAGGTTGAAATACTTAAATAACTAAAACTGAAACATATAAAAACTATGTAGACGTAATAATCGTATTATTAATAATAAAAATGACTAAAACACAACAAAAAATGTAATTAAAGCTAAAAGTGAAAACAAAATATAATAATATAATATACTTTTTTAAATATACTGAAGATGTAAAAAATTATGTAAAGAAATTAAAACAATTACACAACAAAATGACTAAACGCAACAAAATGATTAAAACTAAAAATTTAAGTAAAAAGAAAATTAAATCTACTGAAGAATTGTGTACTAAAATAACTAAAACTGGAATACAATTAAAACTGAAATAAAAAAAGAACTATAGACATTTTTAAAATAATAAAAACACAACAAAATGACTAAAACTAAAAATTAAAGTAAAAAGAAAATTAAATGTACTTAAGAATTATGTACTAAAATAACTAAAACTGGAATATAATTAAAAACAAAACTATCACATTTTTTTTTAATGAATAAAAATGACAAAAAATAATAAATAAATAAACGAACTGGTGAGTTAATCCCAGTAAGTGGTGAAGTGAAGTACAGTATCTGTGCTGACATCTGATCCTCTTTATCAATACATTCATCAATGGTGGAGATGAAGCTGTCCATCCTCCAGTGTGACGCCTGAGAGGAGCAGAACGCGATTCCCATCGAGCGTGTTCGTCTCCAAACACTACAGACAGGAGACCATCTGATCTAATCAGTGCTGGATGCTTTAAAGCAGCATGACAGTGGCGTTACACTGGTCTCTCTCCTCTAGTGTGTCGTATATATCGAGAGAATCGCTTCTGGAACGAGAACACATGTGGGCGGGGCTTGATTGTGTCTGTGGGGAGTTGATTGGATGGTTGTGGTTTGCTATTGGCTGATCTCATGTGAATGACAGGTTAAAGCCCCGCCCTCGTCATCAGAGAAGAGATTCAAGAGGAACTGATTCTCATTCAAGATTATTAACACATGATGTGTGTGTGTGTGTGTGTGTGCAGATCTCCCAGTGTCCATCACTCCGATCTCCGCGTTCTTCCACGGCTGTCTGGAGGTCAGTGTGAACGGGCGGCAGCTGGACTTCGACGACGCTGTTAGTAAAGACAACAGCATCAAGTCTCACTCTTGCCCCCCCGTTTCTGCCCCGGACACGCCCCAGTAGACAGGAAGTTACATCACAGCCTCACACTGGAACACGTGACACGCCATCCACCCAATCACAGCCACAGTAGACAGGAAGTGACATCACAGCCTCACACAGGGACATCAAACATTCTGGCTTCAGCATGACATCATGTCCTGTGTATTTGAACACGTGTTTTAATCGATCCACTCATTAGTGTGAACGAGCCTCTGTTTACACGCGCGACAGACATTCGTCCTGATGGTTGTAGTGTTATTATGATGATGATGATGATGATTCCTGACGTGTCCGCTGTGTGTGTGTGTGTGTGTGTGTAATCAGTATAGAGCCGTCAGTTTGTGTATCTTGTATATAACACTGATTTTAACGCGATGTGAATATGTTTAGCTGGATATTGAACACTAGTGCTGCATTAATCGTTGCAATCAAAATTTAATAAATAAAAAACTAAACATGAAATGCTGCATGTCGTTGTCTTTGAAAGTTAAATCCCACTTTAGACATGAACGAGAAAGTATTTAATTAACAGGCATTAAAGATGATTAAATACTGTAGCTCCTCCAGTGACAGACATGAGGCGAGAGGGTCTTGTTTATAATACAGAGCTTTAATGCTGGTCAACCCGTGAGAACTGCTTGAAGATGAAGAAAATATATATAAATTAACAAAAAATAATGCTATATGCATGTCTCACAAATATTGCGTCATAATCAAGGCCTAGACACCTTATACCTGTTATAACGTTACATCACAACAATACACATGAAAACATATGTAAACACAAACACCATCACATTAAAATAAACGGTCAACAAACCTATCACATAGAGGTGCTAAACATTCTTTCAAATCTTTTCTGCCTATTTTCTGATTTAAACTTTAAAACTTAAATACATCAGTCTCTTTCGCGAATCGCGGTAATGTTTTTCTCAGTGCGTCGCTCAAAAGCGCCCGGCCGGAAAACTCCGGGCGGAACCAATAATTAGTTTCGTCTTGCTGTTAACATTAAATTCAGAAGGAACACAATAGTAAAAGTGCTAATACAGAAATAAACTGGCGATAGAGGCAGTTACAAATACTGTGACACATGTATTACTCATTGTTAGTTAATGTTAGTAAATCTCGTAATAAAACAAGAATCAACATCAGCTTGTGTGTGTGTGTCCAGGAGATCTGACGGGAGAGGACGGTGTTTATTACTCTACACGAGAGGAAGTGTTTTATTGTACAGATTCTCCGTGTGGAGATCAGTTCATTACGGTGGGTTTATTCTTAAAGAAGTATCGTGTTATTAATGTGTAAAACTACAGTCCTGCTGTCGATGACCAGCTTTGCCCTTACCGGCCGATGGTCACTAGAACTTGCGGCCGATGACAGGACCGACAGACCTGGGCAGATTGTTGTGGTCTGCGCTGACCATTGTTGGCCGGTGAGTTCAGACCGATTCCCGAAAACTACAGTCACGTCTTCAGAGAGTCGGCTTCAGATCTGAACGCGTTATTTCTCTAGTCGTGAATGTTTTAATAGCAGAAGGATAATCAATAATCAAGCACAACCAAAACAATCCTTTCGCAAAATACACGCCGTTTTGTTTTTCACCACTAGAGGGACAAAAGAAACATGTTCTTCAACTTCAGATCAGATCTTCCTCACTTTAAAAGAAGAGCTCGTCCAGTAAAAGTCCTGGATATTAATTTCCCTGAAGGTCAGCTTGTTATTAATAGAAAGTGCTCTACTTTTGACTCTGTTTTGTGTAGTTTAAAGGTGCATGAATGTCTGCGTATGGCAATAACTGACACTGGATCTGTATCTCTGTGAAGTGTTACAGACGGACCCGAGTGACCCGACCTCAGTGTTGCATAAAGACACAGATGGGAAACGGAAAGAGAATGAAAACACTGGGTCAGAAAAACAAGAGAAAGAATGTAACCTCACATGTGACAGGAATAGCAGAGTCAGATCAACAGACAGCTGTGATAGAGAGAGAGAAGATCTGAGGCTTCACACACACTCAAACTGCTGGATCACAACCTAACACACACACACATTCTGCTGTTTCTTTACATAGTTCTCTGGACCACTTCTCTGGAAACACACACATTAATTGAGAATTTTTGTCCTAAACGGAACAGTTCAACCAAAAATGAAAGTTGTATTATCGTTGTCTTCATTGGAACTCGAAAGATGTTTAGCTGGAAATCTCACTCGGTGTCGCAATAGAAATAATAGAAGATATCTGTTTTTATATTCATGCTGACGTGCGTGTGCCAACAAGGAGACTGGCAAACACTGAGCATGATGGGAAACACCTTGAAATGCTTGTGATTGTGACATAATTCCTGTTTCTGCTAATCTTACGAGTATCTTCCCATCACTCTTGCATCTCTTCTCTGGTTCTTCGTATTTTCATTTTCATTTTTCATTTATTTTCTATTCTCTTTTCATGGTAATGCAACACGAAATACCACAAGAACAATTTAACAAATCCAACAAACACAAAGTACATTCCATGACAAAAAAGAACAGGAGTAGGATGAGGAAAAAAATCTTATAAACTCCAACCCCATTCCTATAAACAAGATTCACAAATAAGATGACCTCACCAACATAAAATGACAAACAACAGAAAAATTAAAGGAAAAAAAAAAATATATATATATATACATACACACATACATATACAGACTAGCCCAAACCAGATATAATTTACCTTCAATTATAACACATTTTTCTCTATTTGTCTATTATTATTATTATTATTATCTTTTAATACTAATTCTGCTTACATGATACTAAATAAACAAAACCAACAAAGATGCAATAATGACAAATCCAACAACCAAAATAACAACAAAAGCATAATTATTGTAATAATTCTATTAGTTTTCACATTCCTCTTTATAGACTTTAAGTATCTTTTGTTTATAATTATTTTTAAATTGTAAGATATTTGAACAACATTTTAGATCATTTCCTAGAAGATTCCATCTTTTCACACCAGAGACTGAAACACACATTTGAAGTCATTATTTCTTCTGCTTGTCTCACTATTTAAAGTGAAAAGGGTTTGCAGTCCATACGGTATCAGGCAGTGTTTAGCTTTGTGAACAACTAACAAAGTTTGTAAAGAAACCAAATCCTTCAGTTTAAGTAGTCCTGACTCCAGAAACAGTCCTGTAGTGTGTTCTCTGGGAGCAACTCCATGAATTATTCTTAAAGCCCTTTTTTGCTAAATAAATAAGGGCGCTAAATTTGTAAAATAAGAATTCCCCCAAATCTCCAATTTTTGTGGAAAGAAAGGCCTTAAAACGTCTAGATCTGCTTATATTTAATCTCTCTTAGAAGAAAACAAATACAACCCTAGCTATTTATTTGATTCGAGACAGCTCTCGTCAGAGTCACGCATGATCTGCTCTCATCATCCGATCGCGGTCGTATCTCTCTATTAGTGTTACTCGATCTCAGTGCTGCGTTCGACACCATCGACAACAACATTCTCTTAAATAGACTAGAAAACTATGTTGGCATTTGTGCAATTGCATTAATCACACTTATCTGAGCGTTATCAGTGTGTAGGAGTAAATGAAGAGAGTCTTATCCATCACAAGTTCAGTATGGCGTCCCACAAGGCTCAGTACTAGGACCGCTGCTGTTCACTCTTCTAGATCTGCTGTACAGCGAAAACACACTTTGTTATCTCTAAAGCTGCTTTAAAACATAATAAAGTGTAAAAATGTATATAAAGGTGACTTTACCTTTAGGGCGGGGCAATCTGTCACTCAGATGAGATGCAATAGCAAACCACAACCATCCAAAAATATGTATTATATAAATGTATAGCCCCGCCCAAATATATTTATTCTTGTTCCAGAAGCGTTTCACTCGGATATACAACACAATAGAAAAGAAAAGACCAGCGCATTCAAGTGTAAGAATTAATCTCATGAGATTTGAGGTTTAACAGCTAGATGTAATGTTCTCGTATCGACACACAGGCCAATTCAATTTGAGAGATTTCAGTTAATAACAGCATAATAAATTCAGTTTGTGCATTACATGAATCCAGACATGACTGTTATGATACCAAATGTTGTTTTTTTGTCCTTTTTTAAAGCTCAACCTCTCCAGTCCCCATTCACTTTCATTGGATAATTTAGAGCAGCGTGAACATTCTGCTAAGTGTCTCCTTTTGTGTTCCACTAAAGAAAGAAATGCAGGTTTGAAGGACACGATAAGGGAGAGTGAATGAGGACAGAATGCTGTTATTATTTAGGTTAAGCAAAGCTTTAAAGGCTAGTTTTCTCAGCGCTAGTGGAAGTACTGCAGTGATCTGCTCTTGCAGAAGAAAATTCTGCATCGGGAACTCCCTGCAACTTTCACCAATAAACCGTCGAATCTGCTGCTCACGTTTGTGAAGAGAGAGAGAGAGAGAGAGAGAGAGAGAGAGAGAGAGAGAGAGAGAGAGAGAGAGAGAGAGAGAGAGAGAGAGAGAGAGACGAGCCGACGGCCAAATCCTGAGAGTGCACGAGAGAAAGAGAGAGAGAGAGAGAGAGAGGTTGAATGTGCTGCAGAAACGCTCGTGTTCGGCTTTGAATGTGGCGGTTCAGTGCAGGATTTTGACCCAGAACGAGTGAAAGTTTGCCGCAGAATCGCCACGATGAGAGAGTTTGTGTCGAGCTTCTGTTTCGTGCTGCTGTACATCGGATTCTCCTCGCAATGTAAGTAACAGTGTTACACGAAACAAGCCGCTGTTCCTGCGCACTAGCGCGGCTCAAAGTTGTTCGGCTCAGCCGGAGTTGAGAGTCTCTGGTGTTCGTTCTCAGTGTCCGTGTCGCCGAGGCAAGCCAACGAGTTTCTCCGCAGACACCGGAGAGGGAACCAGGTGTTCGAGGAGACCAAGCAGGGTCACCTGGAGAGGGAGTGTGTGGAGGAGACGTGCAGTAAAGAGGAGGCGAGAGAAGTCTTCGAGAATGACCCTGAGACGGTAAGAGAGTTGCCGATTAATCGGGTTAGTGATCGCGCTTTCATCCGTATCGACTGGGGAGATTCTGTGCCGCTCCCTAGTTAGTGTGCACTATACAGGGCTGCAGTGGTGGATTTGACAGGGCAGCTGTCACATTTATAGATGTCTTTTTAACTGTGAAACCAAGCATCAGAACTCATGAACCTGAACCAATCTACATAATCGAGCCGATTATACTCATGAATATGAATATTCATATCGAACTTTAAATTATAGTGCTATTTGTGTGAATAGGCCTTTGTATCAAGACACACACACACACTATATATATATATATATATATATAGGTGCTGTCAAATCGATTAGTCACAATTAATCACATCAATACAGTGTATGTATGTATGTGTATGCACACATATTATAATTGTATGTGTGCATATGTGGTAAAATATATACATAACACAAATTGTAATGTTAGATATTGAAATTAAAGCACTAATATGCATAAGATATTAACCAAGCCCTAGTTCTAAGCCTAACTCTATAGTACATGTAGTTTATTAAGTACTCAGTACATACATGTTTAATTACACAGTAACAAGGTGTAGTGCAAATGTGATATATAATAATCACACGTTTTCATGCTGCATTGATGCTATTTTTAAAGCCGTATTTTCCCATGAGGCTTTGCGCCGCACCTGATTTCACATCCATAACCCTGCATGAATATGATTCCTCATGCACAGCCTGTTCTCCTCTGGGAGCTGATATGCAGATGAGCGGGTGTTCGGCGCCTCTGATTGGTCCCTGAGGGGCGTGTCGTATGTCACTGTGTTGTTGACTGACTGTTGAGCCTGGAATGTGTTTTTGATACAGAATGAATTCCAGTGTGGCGGCGCACGTCTGACTGAGCAGATTTAATCCTGTTTGGTCTGTAAAATAAGGATCAGGGATTCGGGAATGTTTAGGAAGCATAAAAGATTATGATGACATCAGCAGCGCCTTAGTACTTTCTATTCTTAGCTTGAGCATGAGAAATTCTGGATTCAACTTTATTTGAAGTGCCATTTCAGTTCAATATCGGTTTCAATGTTGCAAAGTTCATCACTAATGAAACAAACTCAATTCAGTTCAGATGTCTACAGATTCAGGTTTTGTTCAGTCAGGTCGATGTTATTTCTGGATTTCGAGTGTTTTAAACCCCAATGAGAGCAATGAAGGTGATGCCGGTCACTGGTTTGCGTGCTAGAGACACTGGGTTTCCTCTTTCCCATCCCAGAATGCATTATTCACCGGCAGCGCGTGCAGCCGGCTTCTCTGACGCTGCAGAATTCTCACTGCAGTGTGTGTGTGTGTGTGTGTGTGTGTGTGTGTGAGTGAGTCAGCATGCCGGTTCCTGGGTGAAGTTTGAGTGCAGCGCTGACTTTAATGCACAGAGGACGCGACATCGATCCGCTCACGACCCGTGTGAGGACGTCAGGGGTCAGCGGGGTCATCCTAATCGCCTGCTCTCATTAATGATGCTTTATTTAATTCTGCAGGGATATTAAATGCACACAGACAATGACAGAGGAAGATTAAAGTATCTGTGTAGAATAGATTTACTCTTCCGTGCGTGTGTGTGTGTGTGTGTGTGTGTGTGTCCTTTCATACCTTCCTGAAACATGAGACATGACTCATTATCCTTGATGTAAGACAAAATCTGGGCTCAACATGTCAGGACAGGAACACAGTTGCATCATGGGCCGTCTGTGCAGTTTCATCATCATCATCATCATATCTTCAAATCTAATGTTCATTCATAAGCAAAAGCCTGTTGATTATTAATATTTTCTCTTTTATAGGAGTATTTCTACCCCAGGTATCAGGGTGAGTGTGTTATCATCACTTTAATGAAGGTTTGGATCATTTAATATCATTTGAGTTGATCGTTGAATCTGTTTGATTCTCTTTAATTCTAAAGCTTGTATGGAGAAGTTTGGGAAAGGTCTGAAACAGGACTTGATCACCTGCGTCCACAGTGAGTTATCTCTCTCATCTCATCAATAAAAAGTTATTACTATTTATATCTTCATAAAGAGCTCGTGTGGAGTTTGATCTTGCATCTGAGCGTCTCTCTCTCTGCTCGTCATCCTCCCATCACTAAATCAGTGAAGGTGTGTGTGTGTGTGTGGATGACTGCAGGTGGGTGTGTGTGTGTGACGTCTGCTGGAGGCTCGTCCTGCTTTACTCCTGTCTGCTGATTGGATGGCAGCGCTGTGCTGTGATTGGTCGGTGTGTGTCCAGCAGAAGCCCCGAGTCAGAGAGAGAGATAGAGAGAGAGAGACGCGTCTTCATGCACCGTCTGCAAACGCACAACCAGAGTCATGGAAATACAGACTCTCAGAACTGACCTTGAGCGATCACATGACTGTAAATAATTACTCAGTGACGTTATCAGAACGAAAAATGTTTCATGTCCCAAACAGAGGTTAACTAACATTAGCAGTTGCATAGAAATAGATGTCATGCCCTATGATGTGTTTCATGGAAGCGACAACCTTCCCATCTCTCTCTCGAATCCAACACTGAAGTGACGGAAACTGCAGTTCCTCCACTGGCCACTAGAGACTCAGTCCCATAGACCCGCCTTTACAGCAGAACAAAACATGTTTACAGCCTGATCAAAAAGCGGTTTAGTCTATATAAATAATTTTCCCTTCCCGAATATTTTTATAACGTATCCGTTTCATGAGTTCCTTTGCCCATATAATGTTAAAGCTAATACACACACCAGCGGCTCTACTGATGCTGAGTACAGGAGCGAGACGCCCGAGTCGTGCAGGTGGAGCTGGGGA